>NW_019731283.1:715861-785352 GCF_002891405.2 Cryptotermes secundus | reverse complement strand
AAAAAAAAAAAAAAAAAAAAAAAAATTAATGGCTGCAAATATTTTCGAATTCAGCGAATTCCCGCTTGATGCGCCTAAACAACGACACGTTTTGTGCCTGTGTAGGAGATATGGGCATTTAAAGCCAATGCTTCGTATTTCTTACCTACACTGATCTAAATGCGCCATAAAACAGCGCTCTAGGTACTGCCCGGGATAAGCCGTAGTGCGAGATTAGCTGCTTCCCTTACAGCTGATGTATCTTCCCTTGAATTAGCCGTATGCTCTAAGCCTAGTACAGACGTGTAGTCTGCACTGCACGGAGAGAATATCCCTGACAGACAGTTCTCAGTGCACTGCCAATGGATCCAACAAAAATCAGAAGACTGTGCCACGGTGTAATGATTACGATTCCTGATACTAATTCCTGGGACCTGGGATCAGATCTAGGCATAAGCGTACCTGACAGCTTTCGCTTTGTTCCTCGAACAAAATATTAAAAAGCAATCATCCGTGAAAATTCATAACATCCAAACAATTAATCCGCTCATTAGCAGTGTTAGGTTAGTGTTTTACTATAAAAAACATACAGCAGTATTTTTGTTGAAATATCGACCGCCTCTATGGGCTAGGGGTAAGAGTTCCTGGCTACACATCCAGTGGTCCCGGGTTCGAAACACGGCGCTATCAGATATTCTGAGAAGTGGTGGGTCTGGAACGGGGTCCACTCAGCCTCGTGATGATAATTGAGGAGCTATTTCAAAGAAATAGCGGCTCCGGCGTAGAAAATCGAAATTAACGGCCGTGGAGATTCGTTGCGCTGACAACGCGACACCCTCTATCTGCAAAAGTTGGCACTAAACTTCAACGACAAGCGGCGGTCACTCGGTCGGTATAGTTCGCTTACTTACTCATGGAGCTGAGCCCTTCTTGAGGAGCCGCCAATTCTACAGCTACTCAAGAATTTCCCAGCATTTTATGGAACCTGAAGGTTCATCACCGTGATCACAAGAGTCCTCCACTGGTCCCTATCCTGAGCCAGATATATCCAATCCATACCATACTATCCCATCCTATCTCTCTAAGATCAATTCTAATATTGTCCACCCACCTACGCCTTGGTCTTCCCTGTGGTCTCTTTCCTTCTGGATTTCCCACCAATATCCTATACGCATTCCTCGTCTCCCCATTCGTGCTATATGACCTGCCCACCTCATCCTCCTTGATTTGATCATTCTAATTATACTTGGAGAAGAGTACAAGTTATGAAGGTATAGTTCGCTTGGGGACTAAAATCACGGAGTTTTTCTTTTCGGCGAATTGTTTTGGACTGTAACAGTAGAGTATGGAATTTTGGTACAGACTTCTACGTTCAGGGACCAACTTGATCGCCTTAGCTCTGTGAGTGGTCAGTAGCAGTTCAGCTCATGATGATGATGATAATGATAAGCCGACACTGCACACTACACTACACAGATGACAGTAATGCCAGCGGGGCACACGAGAGCGGTGTGTGTACCAAACCAACTGACCAGGTAGCGTTCTTGTGCGTTGGGCAGGAAATTAGCGTGGTACAGTTCTTCTGAGACGCATGAGACCTTGGCCAGACAGCGACATGGAGGCTGGGCTGCCAGTTAAGGTCTTGTCCGCGAGACGAACCTTATGGAGACAATGCACGCATCTCCTTCCAACGAACAAGGACATAACCCACACGGGGAAAGAACTCAGTTGCTTGAGCACTGCAACCGACAGAGATGGTTCCACGGTCAAGGTCACAGAGATTATTACTGGCCTCTGAACGTGTCCTGTCTTCTGTGATATAACACCGTGTGGTCCGTTTAAATTCAACTAACGTTTCGGGGTAACATGTCTCTATCTTCACAGTTGAAGAATAAGCCTAACATAGCTCTGGCTCTACTTTTTGCCTGATTCACGCTGATTTCTTGCTTGTTTTATTCTGAAACTCTGAAGATTGAGGCGAAATATTCCGCAGAAATGTCAGTTAACTTTTCAGAGGACTACACGGTATTATACCCCAGAAGAGAGAACTCTTCATAATCACCGCTGTTAGAACCTCAAATCCTACGAGATGAGAGGGTGAATATTCACTCAGAAATGGCAAACGACGGGGCAAAGCCGTTGTATCATATCTCAGGGTCCTATGTGAGGGGACTGACTTAAACCATGAAAGTGTCTGTCAGGGTAATCAGGGCTCCGCTTGAGCTTCGAGCCGGTATTTCCCAGATATAACTGCTACCGCTGAGTTAACGTGCTCAGTACCTTAAGTTAAACTTCGAAAATCACGCTCTTTTGGAATGTGACGCAACAATGCTTCGGAGGTATCAAGTTCCTTCGAAATGTTGGGGATCTACTTACCAAGCTATACGGCGTCACACCCTAGCAGATGCGATCTTCATAATCATCACTGTGAGGACGTTAAGTCTGATAATATTTCAGATTTGTTTTTCTTACAGATAAATTAGAATTTCCTTTATCCATGTTATTTTAACTAGGCGGAGACGAGTTAGCTAATCCAATTACAAACTTCATTTGCTTTCAGGCTGTCCGAGAGAGGATGGCTGTCACTGACAGCACAGGCAAACTTGCGCCCCCCTGTCAATCCAATCGCCGCTAACGTCCCCCACAAGCGCAGCTGTGAACCCAAGGGCTGTCCAAACCGAATTCTCGATCCTCTCATTCAAATTCCTCTATGTTTCATTGAAGTTTGCTCGCCCTTTATTTGGATAGACGTATGTGGGTCAGTGGACGTCACCACTGCTGTCTCGCATTCGGAAACTGAAATAATGACGGTTCAAGACGCACTATTCTATTATAGATGTCCAGCCCTTTGTTGGGCCTTGGCCGCTTTTTCAGTTTCCTAATCTATCAGCCAGTCGCAAAGCTTCTACCTACACATAGAACAATACAAACACAGAATAAACGCACACAGACATCCATGCCTTGTGTGGGATTCGAAAACACGACCCCAATGTTCGAGCGGGCGAAGACAGTTCGTGCCTTAAACGGTGCGGCCACTTTGATCGGCACAAGACACGCTACCATACGAAATTGATGTTATAACAGACTGGATGCTTTATTAAAAATGTTGTTCGTTGTACGTGTGTTTCTTCCGTGATCACCATTATTATAGACTTCGAAAATCAGGCTCATTGGCTTGTCCCGTCCGTCTGTAACTCTCGCTGTGCGCCATAATTCAACGCTCTTCTTGGGTAACATTATTACTGCCTGGACTTCCTGTACCTGTAATCTGAAGCAAAATCTGCAATTCCTGGCTAATACCTTCATTCATCGTGTCTAGTTATTTATTACGAGTCTTCTATTTAACATAAGGACTTATCTTTAGATCCGACAACTCTGCCCATCAATTTCTAAATTAAGTTCGCTACTCTGTAATACCGGTTATGTATGGGTGTGAAACTTGGTCTCTGACATAAAGGGAGGAACATACACTGAAGACTGTAGGTATTTGAGAACAGGGTGTTGAGAATATTTGGACCGAAGAGGGATGAAGTGAGAGGAGGTTGGAGAAAACTGCATAATGAGGAGTTTCATAACTTGTACTCTTCTCCAAGTATAATTAGAATGATCAAGTCAAGGAGAATCAGGAGGTCATGACATGTAGCACGAATGGGGGAGAAGAGGAATGCATATAGGATATTGGTGGGAAAGCCAGAATGATAGAAACCACTGGGAGGACCAAGGCGTAGATGGGTGGACAATATTAAAATGAATCTTAGAGACATAGGAGAAGATGGTATGGATTGGATTGATCTGGCTCAGGATAGGGACCAGTTGAGGGCTCTTGTGAACACGGTAATGAACTTTCGGGTTCCATAGAATGCTGGGAAATTCTTGAGTAGCTGCAGAATTGGCGGCTCCTCAAGAAGGGCTCAGCTCCCTAAGTAAGTAAGATCGTAGTATTTACTTTCAAAGGTTTTGCCCATCTGTTATGTTGTTTGTACTTATTTTTTGTACTTCTCTATTAGAATTCCTCAACTTTAACATGAAAAAGCAGGGTTTCCTAGTTCTTTTAATTCGAAAGAGCACCGGACGTTATTATTTTATGGTTTCAGATTGAAAGTGACATATTTACTAAGTTAGTAGGAATGTAGGATTTGAGGTTCTCTCACTGTGGTTATGACGATTTCCATCTTGTGGGATATAATACAGTATAGTCCGCTGTAAGTCAACCGACGTTTTGGAGAGACATGTTGCCTTCATCTTTATGGCCGAAGAATAAGCCTCGGTTGATTTTCAACGAATTACAAGGTGTTACAATCCAGAAGATAGAACTCTTCAAGTTGGTTGGAGGTTTTCGTGATTATCGGCTAATTAATATATTAAATTCGATTGGGCAGTTCAGTGTCCTCTCATGGTGGTTCATAAACCGTAAATTTATATACAGGACTATATTTCTTCACACCCGGAAAAAAGTATATAGAAATTATTGCAACTTATTTAAATTTATTTACTTCTGGTATCCAACTATTGCACATTATTGCTATTTCCCTTTACAGTTTCGTGACGTCACTGTACTATTCAGTATTTGCGATGCGGATTCCTGTTTCGATCCCAATTTTTGGAAAACAGACGTGTCTGATAAATTAGGCGTATGCATAATGCCATAAAATAAGTTTCTGTCTCAATCTATCGTTGAAATCTCCAAGCTTCCACCAATTTCGATTATCATTAAGTTGCTCACACATGTGACCAAAGACTTGTTATAGTGTTTGGATATTCCGTTGGCATTGTTCACTGTTCGATTATCTAAATGACAGAATATAAGACGTTTCGGGGGCCGTTTAGCCTTCCATCTTCAAGTAAAAGGAGCTGAATTTATTCAGGGGGGTCCCTTGGGCCTACATAAATCTTCCATATCACTGGACACAGCATTAGAGTCAGCTTCCATAATGTTATAAGTTCTGCTGGAGTTTAAATTCTCTGAAGAATACTATCTTCTGGTATGTGACGCAGTGTAGTCCGGTAGAAATTCACCGAAGTTTCGGAGGAACTTGCTCCCTCTATATCAGCCTGCTGTTTAGCTTCCTCCGAAACATAAGTTAACTCTTAACGGATTACACATCGCCATATCCCACAAGACAGAACTCTTAACTAAACACTTCTTTTGTAAACTGATTACTGTGAATATGTATATGGCTCACAAACTGCAGTGACACTGCGTCTCAAACATCCCTGTCCCTGCCTGCGTATGACGTATCTAGACCCAGGTCAGGAGGAGGAATTAAGGACTCTATTCGGATCTTGAATTAAATTAGAAACTTCAAAGCGTGCAGTCATAAGCTCGCAGTATGTTTAGCTGCGGAAACAATGGCCTGGCGATCCCGACGCAAAGTAGAGAGTACTATAACCACGTGAGATGACATAATGGAGCACTGAGCACCAATACAAGGGATCGTAACATCACGGCTGGACAATAACTTCATACTCACAAGATTAAAATATGTCATAAACGTAAATGGTGGGCGCTGGAATTATTAGGCTGCATCGGTCAAGGTTCGACCCAGAAATGACTAGCATCAGATTGTCTTCGGAACATCTGTACAGCGTTAAGTGTTCGTGTTGACCCCTAGTCGTATCTTCCATCACACTAATAAAACTCTGTGCGCACAATTACAACTATACGTTCCCTCTATACCAAACTTTAACGCGATGATGTGCACTAAGAAAAAAGGAATAGTTGGCCCTGTGGACGTGTTCCAGGTTTATTTCAAGCAAGATTAAACATAAAACCTGCGCCTCTTGCAGGAATCACGCACTGAATCATGATACGTGTACATCACAATTTCGCATGACCTCGTGGATATGAGCGAGGCATGACAAAGGATGATCTCATAATGAGTAAGGACCCTTCCTGATTGAGAGTCTGGTTACCTAAACAACTAGACTTTGACTGACGGAGGAGGTGGCACAAAGTCAATACTCTTACCTAAGTGTTGTTAATTTGCTATAGTGAGGTCGCAAAGGGAAGTTTCAAGGGTCGATCCCTTCCACAACTCCGTCCAACTGTTACCCTTCCCTCTACAGCTCAATCCCTTAAATTCTTCTCCACTCGGTTACCTATTCTATTCACACGGATGGTCGTTAGGGACAATCTTCGCTAACGACAAGCGCTTTTTGTTTGTTGACATAGGCCAGAGGGGTCTCGAGCGGAATACACCTAGCGCAGTCATTCGCAGCATGTGTGATTATAGAAGGCTACATAAATCGTATCCTTACCATTGACCCATTAGTATTCCACGTGTGCATGCAGGCGTGCAGCTCACCACAATGGAACGTCTACGGCGTTTATTAAACGTTTACATGTTGAAGGGTTTTTGTTTCTTTTCTCGCGTTTGCTGGAAACGGTTTTGGTCCGGCCACTCGTAGGAGGCCTTGAAAGCATTGGGGGCATCGACCCGAGTAGCCCAGTAGGTCATGACATATGAGTTACGTAATTCAATTCGGCAATCCAGCATAGTGTTTGTGAAGACCTTTGTCAGAAAGTGCAAAGGTTTACGTCATGAGAGTGTCCGTGTTGACAAAGATCAGAGATAATGAGAAGGAAAGACGAAAAACTCGACAAAACCAAAGTAAATCTAAGCCATCAGAATATCGGAGTCGCCTCTGCTGTAGGCAGACGAACTTCTCAAAAACCAAAGTAGGAAAGTTGCAATTTCAGACCAAATAATAATTTGACAGGCCACAGGTATCGGCCCAACACGAGAAAAATTTCTGCCAATTTATTTCAGTGATGTCTGTGGTGGATATAGCATCATCATCATCATCATCATCATCATCATCATCATCATCACTATTATTATTATTATTTACTTCCTCACCCCTTAATATGACTCTGATTTTTGTTAATAAAATTATTATTATTATTATTATCATCATCATCACTGTTAATTATTACTATATACACTACCTTGTTTTTATTTTGTTTTATATGTTTTTTCTTATTAGTCGAGCGTACTTTGTAACTGTCCTCTGGGCTGTTAAGTCTGCAAGTAAATAAATAATATAAAAGGTAAAGCTATCCCTGTAACAGGCCATGCAGGCCCATATGGTTGTGAGACGCTGAGGTTCCAACATTTACTGTAGACAATCGGCTCACAGATGGCGGTGGTGTTGTCAGCCTTACGCGCTGGCCACCCTTTATCCCGCAGGAAGATTCCTGGTACTCATTTTTGTTAGAGACTGAGTCGACCCCAGGGCCATAGTACGGCTGGAATGATAAGGTCAATTGAAAGAATCCACCTCATCAGGACTCGAACCCGCCATCTTCCGGCTTGTAGTATAGTGCCTCAATCAACTACGCTACCGCATGCCCAATATAAATAAGAATTGAATTATTTCTATCTGGGATATCTGAGTCAATACAATGACTAGCAAAGAGCTACTCTATGGGGGTTCGATTCCCGGGCATGCTGAATTTACCTCTCGTCCCGGCACGTCCAGAGTGGCTCTATGATCCATCTAGCCTCTTGTTTTATATATATTCAGGGCTGTTTCTTGGGAAGGTGGGAAAGGGAGGGTTAAGCTGCTGAAGCGTGAAACCAACCACTCAGCACCCAACTGTGCTGAGGTTAACATGGAGGCGTGACTATACTTTATAGCGTGACACTTATTTAATTAATTTACTGTTATTGGCAGGGTCTATTACTACCGCTTGCACGAAGAGTACCGCACAGAAACGTCACTTCACGAGGTCACGTCAATATCGCCTTCTTCACCACAGTGAATCCAATCTACAGCTAACAGCCTGTCTGTCAGGTTTCTGGTATTAATAGCTTATTCCTGAAACATCACAACTTCCACGGTCGTTCCTTGTTTCCCACGGAGTATCCTTGACTACCTTTTGAAACTTGCATGCAGCCCTAAGTAGTAAAACAGTTCAGAAATTACATCGTTCTACCTCATCGATCGGTTCCTTAAGGAGTTGCCCTGCTCCCTTTGTGGTCTTAAACTCATCATGTACGCTTATATTAAACGAGTATGTTTAGAACTTCACGACGAACACGGAAAGCAGCGAACGCGTATTAAATCAGCTAAAAGAGATGTAAACCGGCGAAACAAATGACAGGACAGAACCATCAACTGCAACGTTCCTCAGCGGACAGTCCGAGGCTTGTTCCATGCCGGCCCGCAGATTCTAGTTTTCATTGCAGTTGCTTAATTATTATGAGAATTACTTTCTCCGTTCTTGAGACAGAAGCAATTAATTTTTTTAGCCTACTTCCTTATATTCCCCCAAAAAGTTGTCTCCACCTTGTCGTGGTGGTGGGGTTTGCGTGACTCTGTGGCCCGGAGAGCTATGTCGGAGTAGTTTAACTACCGGTAGGGTCACCCATGCCGGAAAGCTCAAAGAGTAGAGTCATGATTAAGAGATATACCTTGATCCTCCAGGTTGGGGGTTGGTCATGAGGCTAACAAACTCATCCTGCAAAAATAATTTTGTTCAGAAACCTAAGAATCAGCCTCGGATAAGTGGAACATATGGGAAACGGACTAAGCAAAGGACAACTTGGAATGTACGCACAATGCTGCAACCCGGAAAGTTGTGGGAAGTAGGCCAAGAATTTAAAAGGAAGGCTATATTCCAAAAGAAGAAAAGGAAGACGCAGGATGAGATGGCTAGACGATGTTGAGAACGACCTGAAGAAGATGAAGGTGAAAGGATGGATAGAGAAGATGAGGAATAGAGAGCGGTGAAGACTGGTTGTAGAGGAGGCCAAGGCTCACCCAGGGCTGTAGGGCCGAGTGGTAGGTTGGTAGGTAGGTAGTAAGTACTTATATTGAAAAAATAAAACGAAGCTGTCTGCCTGTACATCCCCCTGCGTCTGTCCGTGTATAATTCTGTGGTTGTCCATCTGTCTGCGTACCACNAAATTTTTGAGGCACAGAATGAGGAAATAAAATTCATGCCAATTTCATGGCATAACAAACCTCGGAACTACTCATACTTTTCAATGTGGATGAAAGATAGTAGACTGTAGAGAAGGAAGAGCTGCTAAGCTATCGAAAGCAGACGTGGCCAGTTCAGAGCAGACAGAGCCTCTGTTTGCACAGCAGCAGCAACAGTTTACACAGGAACTTGCTCAGCTCTCGCAAGTGTCTGTGTACAAAGAGTAAAGTGACAATGTGTGGGGCTACTACAGGATCCCAGAGCCGGTCCGCTCAGCAAGCATAAACAAGGATTACTTTCCTCGCTGCCTTCGGTCACACAGAGTGGCCAAGTAAGTCAGACCAAGATGTAAGCGCACTGTGTCGCTTAGAAACAGAAAGGAGAGTAACGCTTCAAGATAAACAAAACAAACTCCGTAGCTTGAGTCCGCAAGAAAACTATACCGACCGAGCGGCCGCCGCTTGTCAGCGAAGTTAGTGCCAACTTTACGGATAGAGGGTGTCGCGTGGTCAGCACAATGAATCCCCACAGCTGTTAATTCGGTTTTCTAGACTGGAGCCGCTATTTCCTTGAAATAGCTCCTCAATTATCCTCACGAGGCTGAGTGGACCCTGTTCTAGATCCACTACTTCTAAGAAAATCTGGTAGCGCTAGAAATGGAACCCGGGACCTCTGGATCTGTAGGCAGGAACTCTGACCACTAGACCGCAAATAAACTAATAAAGAACTGACTTTTGTGCGACTCATTTTGTCACGCTGCCAGTATAGCAGGATGATTGCTGAATAAATAACTGGAAATAATTTATAAGGAAGTGGTCATGGCCTAATCCAGATATTATTGTAGAGTCTTCCTGGAGGGAATAAGTAAAACCACGAAAACCCTCAGTCAGGATACCAGGTGTCTAATATTCGAACCAAGCATCTCCCAAACTATAAGTAGAGGGCGTTATCGCTACACCGACCTGCTCGGTATAAAAACAAACTCTGCTTGAGCGAATGCAGTGTGGTCTGCACTTTTTTTTATTAACCTGTCCGAGAAAAACGTAGAGTGACAAATTGGTTTTAGAGGAATCAGGGAAAACACGTTCTGTAGATGAAAAATGTGTCTCTTGCAAGATAAGCGGCCAGATGACGGTATTTTTAAAAAATAATGGGATTAAATTGTGACATTTAATCGTTGTTGCGTGTTTTGTGTGGAGAGACAACCCAGCAGTGTATATACGTGTATGGGTTGTTTATTGGTGAAGGGTTAAAGTCCATAATATTCCTGGTACTACTGCTACTGCTACTACTACTACTACTATTACTACTACTACCACTAATAATTCAATTCAATTCTTTATTATTAATGTGCCGAGTCAACAGCCGCAAGGCCAATTACAGACACAGCACAGTGTAGATGAATGAATTGCATTATAGACAAACTTATTAAAAGTCAAATACAAATTACAGGTAAGTACTTGGAAGAAATAATAATGAATAAAAGTAAAAGTAAACAAACAAACAAGTGATAATTATAACAATAATAATTTCATTATCATTAAACTAAGTGTTATTACGAATTGAAGAATGAAACATAAATATTTAATTAAGAAATGAATAGTATAGATTTTCAGAGGATAATAATAATATACGTAATTCATTTTGTTTTACTGAACATGCAAATAATAATACTAACAATTATACTATATTTAAAATTTGTTTGGGTAGAACATTCCTGGCTCCGAATACGTCAACCTCCCTGCAGACAACATTAGCAGCTGCTGCACATCAAGCAGAGGGACAATTTTTAAATACGGAGCAAATATTGAACAATGCAAAATCTCTGATATACCGAGCAGGAACTCGGAGACCAACAATTTCCAGGACAGAATATTAATAATAATAATAATAATAATAATGATAGGTAAACTTGTCTATGTCCTTAATTAATTAAGCACAACGCCATGAAGACGTGTTGGGGAGTGGAAGTATACCTCCATCATTCTTGACCTCAGCACGATACGAAGGCGAATGTTCAGATTCACGCTCCAGTCGATTTACTCCTTGGGATAGAACACCCAGTACCCATTGGATAGCAGGCTGGGTGGGCCCCTGAGCCGATTTGGACGCTGTGGAGAAGAGAAAAACCCCTTGCCTCTACCGGAAATTGAAATCCGGCCGTTCATCCCTCAGAGCAACGCTATACTGACTGAGCTATCCCGGCTGCATAATAACAATAATAAAAAGAAAACATTGTGGCATGTAGACCCGCTGCTAGGAAACGACAGCGAAATAAACAGCTATACAACGGCCGTTAATAGACAGCGGTCCGTAAATAGCAATAGAGTAACGGTGTTTTCTGTGCGGTCCTTGACGATTGTTATAATCAGGACAAGTGAGGAATCAGTCAGTCAGTCAGTCAGTCAGTCAGTCAGTCAGTGAGAAGTTGGTTGGTGATTTAGTGAGTTAGTCAGAGGACTGCTGGGGTTCAGTCGTTGTGAACTGTTGCTGTGAGAAGCTGGTAGCTCAGACTGGGGACAGTTGGGGAACCCAGAGAGAGGGGAAAGTCCGTAGTTGGAAGCCTCTAACAAGCAACGGCTGTTAAGGTGTGGCTGTGAACACTAGTGTGTGTGTGTGTGTGTGTAATGTAACGTAAAGCGTAGCCACGCGCTTTATCAAAGAGTCCAATAAATCCAAAATCAATCTATTGTCACTACATAAAAATATGTGACAATATTTCAACGTCTCTAGGGTGTCGGACAAATTTTTAGTTGGGGATTTAAGGACTGGGGAAGCTTACGGCCCTCGAAAACCGGGCAGTGAGCAAGAATAATCATTAGGAGACAACACAGACTCTGTTAAGCGGTGGTAAATCTGATGCCGCGAATTTAAATGCAGGCAGAACAAGTACTTACAGATATGGGGAAAGACGTGTGATTATGTTATATTCGTTTATTCCTGGTTTATTCAACGACTAAAGATATTAGGATTATATATGAGCAAATGGTGGTACGCGGTGGCGTAGTTGGTTGAGGGACTATGCTACTAGCCGGAAGGTCGCGGGGTCGGTTCCCATGAGGTCATTGGTTTTTATAAATTTATCTAATCCTTCCAGCCGCACTATGGTCCTGGGGTCGACTCGGCTTCTAACTGAAATGAGTACCAGGAATATTTCTGGGGAGTAAAGGGCAGCAGACGCCTGAGGCTAACAACCTCACCGCCATCTGCGAGTCGATTGTCTATAAAATGTGAGAGCCTCAACGTCCCACAACCCTATGGGCCTCCACGGCCCGTTACAGGGTTAGCTTTACCTTTTTGCCTTTTTATGAGCAAATGATAAATGAATTGAAGAGAATGTGGAGGGAAATGGTCGTGGCCTAATTTAAGGTATATACAGGTATATGCCTGGAGGACTGAGATTATAACTAGGGATCTAAAAATAAAATAAGAATCATAGGCCGATAATAGTGACGTTCTGAGCGAGGCAGCTCAATTCCTTGTCACTTGGTACCAGGAGCACCGCGATCAAAACCCGGGGTTGTAAACTCTCAGACATAAGGCAAAAACTCAAACAATGCTTAAGTTAGACGGCTGCTTCTCTTCTTCTTCTTCTTCTTCTTCTTCTTCACAAATTAAACAATTACTCCTGAATGTTGTAACCGACGTTTGCAAGAGACATGCTGGAACATCCTTGCAGGGAAGTAAACAAGTTCTGAATAAAAAAGTGCACTGTTCTGTCCCGTACATAGCCGCAGACATACTCGTACTGTAAGTCTCTTACAGAGGTCTCGCACAAAGCCCGTCAGTGCATGAACAGCATAAGTCTTGCAGCAACGAAAGGACGTGAAGCTAGCAACTGACCATCTATATCTGAACTATCCCTGCATGGTCACCATATGTCAAACAGCTTCTCTTTTATATAGTGTTATTAAACAGAAAACAGAAAGGCGGTGATGGAAATAAAGTAAATGATCCGTGGTTGACAAGAGATGATTGGCAACTTTGAGTTCGTTGTTGCATGCAGGGAGTGAGGGGGGCGTGGCGTCCCAAGACATGCGAGGCACAGGGACGGCCCGTGCCATCTTCATATCCAGCGCCACCCCGCGGCTAAGGGACTCTCAGTGTTTACCTGGAGATGTCTCCCAGTGGAGGTGCCGCGACAGAACTTACGTATAATGTTGATACCTGTGAATCCATATGCGTCTATCCTCTCTGCAAGGTAAGTTAGCAGTTCTGTGTTTGTGTGCCAAGAAGAGACAGAAGAAACGCGGTGGCCTTCTTGAGCATGTGAGCAAGAGAGACGGAATGACAGTGTTAACAGCGGATAAATTCACCCGGTGCAGATACTCGTAGCACTGTCTAGCAACTGATGCAATGGCCCATTTGCAAAACAAATGCCAACTTGTGAGAGTGACAAGGAGTTTTCGGGCTACAGTGACTTCATATCCAAAATGACCCGACAAAATATAAGGCAATGATAAAAAAGTTGTTACACCGGGTGTCTAAACATTACGGGACGCGGAAATAAAGTTCCACACATTACATGGACATGTGTGACCAGCTACAAGTCCCACACACCCCGTCCCCGAGAATAGACCCAGTATTCATAAAATAAGAGGCCGGGTAGACACCGGAGTCGGTTGTGGTGGGGAAAAGAATTATTGTGTCCTTAGCAGGAGTCGAATTCCGGTCGTCCAGTCCATAGTCACTTTAACGACCCATCTGCCTCGAGGTTTCATTCGAAACATTCGTGGTTAGGTGCTAGATGAGGCTGTTCTCCACCGATATGTAATATATATATATATATATATATTTGTGTTCTTTAACTGCCAATGGGAGTGGCTAATCATAGTATCTTTATAACAAATAATTTACTATATTAAGTTTTTCTTCAATGCTCATGTAACATCTTGTGCATAATGGTAGTGAGTGAACCTAAGGACGGCCGCACACCAACTGCGTCAAGACAAGCATCAAGACATGAGACAAATGACGCATTCTTGCTTTATTCGTGATTTGTTAGCATGAGAATGACGCCAGCATCATGACTCAGACCGGTGTGCGGCTGTTTTCATAATCTCATTCGTTTCAACTGTGCTCCTTTCTTTGCGTCAAGTCGCAGATATGGTGTCTTGACTGTTACATATCTTGGCGCATGCCGGTGTGCGGCCTACCTAAAACAAAAATTCCAAGTCTTCACTGATTTCCGAAAGCAGTCTACTCCTCAAGCCGCAGGTATGTGTTGTGTACTGGAGGCCTTGCTGTACAATAAACTTGCTTCTTGCTGAGTGACTGCACACTTGTTTAGTGTCACTTGTAAGTGGTTTCAGAATTTCATGGCCGTTCTCACAAAAGGAGCTCAGCATGCCGTAGAGCTGTACAGAGCAACATGTTTCCTTTCATGGAATTCTACGATTTTTCCTTTACATTCTGTGAATATATAACCTGCCGGCATCAGTTATTTAAAATAGATTTAGTAGATTCTGCGAGTTTAATGAAAATTTCCATCGCACAGATATAATTAAAACCTGTTTTGGCACAAACATATAGACAGACGTAGACAGGAACGCAGAACTACCGACTTGACTTGGTTTTTGTTTGGTTACCTTCAACCTTTAAAGCACTATACAGGATGTCCCAGGAGGAATATGCCAGATTTCAGGAGGGTGTTCCTTATATTAAAGTATGTCGATATAATCCAAAACACCTATGTCCAAAGTTGAAGTCCCACAGGGACTGCATGTGAATGCATTTCACATGATTCTCAGAATAACCAGCGGTTAATTCGGCATACAGAATTAACCAGATTGTTTGCTTTTTCAATTTTGAAATATTGTGTAGGTGCCATTTGTCCTTCAAAGTCACGACTTTCTGGCCAGGTGCGATTAACTTTACAGACCATTAAACTAACAGAGTGTATGTAATGGACAGATCATCAGCGGGGACTGTCTGGCCATGGCGATAATGTGACAGTGTGATTTAGGAACGTGAAAGGTGTCAATAATTGTATTAACTGTTCAAATCTCACGTGACATTATCGTTAGAGCATGCTGCAGTGCTCCGAAATACGGACGCGCCTAAACATGCAGCACGAAAAGTAAACGAAATACAAGGAACCTGTCACGTTAAGATCTGGAAGTGTCATCTGAAATCGTAATTATTTTTTCCTTTTCACTACAGCCCCAGTGGGCCTAGGCCTACCTCCATGAACTTCTCCGTTCACTTCGGTTTTTCTAGATCTTACACATTCGGTAGGACTCCTTGGGCGAGTGATCAGCTCGTCGCAAGGCCTCTACCTGTACACAAACACAAAAAATCGCAAACAAACATCCATTCCTTGAGTGGGATTCGAACCCACGATCCCAGTTTCCAAGCGAGCGAAGACAGTGCACGCCTTAGACCGCTCGGCTACCGTGACCGGCTGAAATCATAATTAAGGAACAAAATTGTTCTCGACTGGAGCCCGTCGCTATCCCGACTGAGCTATTCCAGCTGTAGTGTTAAGTATATATTAAATAAAAATATTTATGTTCCTAAAGCTGGACAAAACAACATAATGAGCAGTTTTACTACGCATGAATGTACAAGGAGACTGAGATGGGTATGCATGTAGTACGCACAGAAGGAGAAATACATTCAGGTTTATAGTCGTAAAACCTAAAAGGGTGAGATCATTTGGTAAACTTAGATATGGTCGAGTGATAATATTAAAGCGGTTCTCACAGAAATAGTATACGAGATGTTGAGTATCGGAAATTTATAATTGGATTCCACAAAATGTGGGGAGGTTCATGATCGCTCAGTGACTATCAGTTTGTCAAAAAGGACTCACTTATGCATGTCTACAAGCGAAGCTGGGGTCACGACTTTTTCATATAGCTCAAATTCAAGACTGATCATCATTTTCTCTTAAGGTAAAAAAAAAAAAAGGCAGAGCTATCCTTGTAAGGGGCCTATAGGGTTTCGAGACGTCGAGGCTCCCACATTTTCTAGACAGTCGGCTCACAGATGGTGGTGAAGATGTCAGCCTTATGCGCCTGCCGCCTTTTACCCCCCGGAATATTCCTGGTACTCATTTCTGTTAGAGGCTGAGTCGACCCCAGAGCCATAGTGCGGCTGAAAGGATTAGGTAAATTGAAAAAAATCCACCTCATCGAGACTCGAACGCGCGAACTTCCGGCTTGTAGCATAGTGCCTCAACCAGCTATGCTACCGCGTGCCATCCTTCATTTTCTCCTATAATAGTTTTTAATGTTTGAAAGTGAAGACCATTCTCTCCGACTGACTCATTTTATATATCATCGGTTCGGATCATAGCACAGAAAACACCGTCCCTATGTTGTTGGCCGCGTGTATCGCGCGTTGCCTAGCAACGGTCGCAGCGCGGACCACAGAAAACACCGCTTCTGTATTGTTGGTCGCGCATATGTTGCGGGCGTTGTCTAACAAGAGGTCTATGCATCAGAATATTGTAAAATAAAAAAAAAATGCTTGCTAGTAAGCATACAAATGCTCCTATAAATTCCGTATGATTTTTTTTTCCCCATATTCGGAACTTAACTTAGCGGTCATGTGAAATATACCGGTTAAACTACTAAACGCAACATTTACAATCTGTTATCTTTTCATTGTTCAGAAAGCTTTTTTTGTCAGCTGCTAGCAAGGACAAGTTATTTGCAACGTTTCCATGGCAACATGTCGTCAATAGTAGCCTCGCATTTCCTTTAAACTAAATGAAATTCAGTAAACAAATAACTGACAAGGTCCCATATGCTCTGTTGTAATTAGAATGTCCCACGTTGCTGAAATTTTAGTTACATTCAACAAACCGAAATTGTGAATTGGATTCGACGTATTCAAATGGAACTAATGCGGGACCAGCACATGATTGCCCCAAATATAACCACTGCAGTTAGGGACACTAAAAAAAATCAACCAAATAGAACTGTGGAAACGTTTGGGAATTTCGTTTGACACATTTTACAGATGTCTGACGAGTAACACACAAACTTCATAGTTTAACACGTAATGTTGGATTATTAAGCAAGATATTATTAATTTCGTACTAAATTCTCAACAAGATTCTTAAGACTAAAGATCAAACAAAGTAACAACTTACAAAAATGTAAGGTAAAGTTGTCCCTGTGCTTAAGCCACGAAGGCGTATGGGGGACTGGGTGTATAGATCCACATTTTCTTGACCTCGGCACCAGTTGGAGGTGAGTGGTCAGCTTCACGCCCCTGCCGCTTTACTCCGGGAGAAAGCCCCCCCCCCCGGTACCCATTGGATAGGAGGCTGGGTGGGCCCCAGAGCCAATCTGGACGATATGGGGAGGTCAAAATTCTGATATTACCGGGACTCGAACCCCGAGCCCTCGGTCGTCCAGCCTGTAGCCATTCGCTATACCGACTGCGCTATCCCGGCTCCTAGTAACAACATACAAGCAAACAAATATTACTGTTGTATCTAATCTCGAATCAATTTCAATCTGCAGAGACTGCGAAATTTCTGCTGTTTAAAAATTTTAAGTGGTGTGCGTTTGGAAACAAACCACCTTCTGTCAGTATATTTTGATATCACTATATAATTTATTTATGAAATTATTCAAAGGAAGTTAACAGCGGTTTACATAAATTCAATTCAGAATCTGCAGCCTTCTCGTCTCATATATAAAATGATGGAGACTGAAGTTCTTCTAAATAACATAAAAACTTGGTTCTTACCTCACAGGAAACATTGCGTCCCCGATACAAAGACCAATCGGTTAATTCTGTTTAGGGAAAAGTCGCTGTTTATTGTGAGAACAATAAGAAACACATAACTACATTCTTTGACTGGGGTGCAGAGTTTTAGCTGTTTAAACAAGTGGTGCATACAGTACCCAAAGGGTTAAAATATATAGAAATGCTATTTTAGGCCTGCTTATAGAGGCGTGAAACTTAATCTTTCATCCTATGGGGGGAAAAAAGAAAACATAGATTCGGCGAGCTGGGAAAATAAGCCTCACGATACACAGGCCGACTTTACAAAAGAAAAAGGATCAGGATGTGAGGAACAGGTAGAATCCATTGGTAAATAAGAAATGCTTGCAAAATTTTGTTCTGAAGAATTGAAGGGAAGGACCACTTGGGATGCGTAGACGAAAATGGAAGAATATAAAGTGGATCTTAAAGAAACATGACAAGGGCGGGGGTTGACTGGATTACATGGCTCTGTATAGGAACTAGTGGCGGGCTCCTGCGAACGATCGAAGATGGGAAACATCTTTGACTAGATGCCTGTTTCTAAAAATGTTCGTTATTCTAGAGAAACCGATAATTAATTCCTTAAATGCGCGATAAATACAGTCATTTTAAATTAAGATTTCTCTCTTTTGGGATGTATCCGTGTGTAATGTGGTAAATGTTTATCGACGTTTCGGACGAACGTGGTGCTTCAGTTTTTAAGGGAGAATTATTAATTTCCTTCCACGATCATGAACTAATAACTACTTGAATTACTCATGGATCTGAGCTCTTCTTTAGAAGTCACAGATTTTGCAGCGACTCAAGAACTTCCCAGCATTTTATGGAACCCGAAAGTTCATTACCGTGTTCACAAGACCCTCCACTGGTCCTATCCTGAGCCAGATAAATCCAATTCAATAATTATTATAATAGTAAAATAAGAAATAATGAAATTAATTTTTAACAGAAATATAAATAAATTCAGATCCTATATTAGGATAAATGATTTAATTTGCATGAACAGTTGCCCCTGTAGTTATTTTAATTTTTATTTTGACCCTCCAGATGATGGGGGGGCCAAGTTCCTCCTAAATGTAGTCAAATATCTACCAGACTACATGGCATCACAACCCAGGAGATAGAAATCTTCCTAGTCATCGCCAAGAGATCCTCAAACCTCACTCATCACTCAAATACGCAAGCAGAGCTCTGCGGTTCTGAGAGCGGAAAAAGCCAATGGACGCTGCGTGCATGCAGCTCTTCGTTCTGAAACACGAACGCAGCGCAGACATGTTTGTAATGCGTCCAATTCCCGTGGTGCACTGCAAGTACGCGTAGTGTGCAGTCCCGCAAGCTAAGGTGGTGCACTATGAGGCGCGCGGGTGGCGCCTAGTTAGTTAGTTAGTTAGTTATTGGAGAGGGTGGGTTTCCCCATGCACTTAGACCAGTATTGGTCCATTGTGCTTCCCTCTATGATATTCTACCAGTCTCTATACCCTACCGATAATGGTGCGTACCATCAGGCCCGCCGAGCAAGCGAGTTCTGCCTCCACTTGCTTAGCGGTGTCTATAATGCTTCCCCCATCTATCAAAGGCCTCAGAGACTACTGTTGGGCGGGAAACGTCCTGGAACTTGGCTCAGTGACCTCCTTTGGAGATATGAGGTTCTTTTACGCGCCGTAAAGTTACGACACGGGACACACAGCTTAAAGTCCCTCCCGGAGAACTTGTTCCCGGAATTTTTCCGCCCTTAAAAATTCGACGACCTCCGCCGGGTATTTGAACCCGCGTACCACGAGTCATGAGGTGGGAACGTTACCTCTAGACTACGGAGGCCGCTCGGGTGGCGCCTAACTCAGGGGGGAGCAGAAACCGCAGAGAGGTCGCGAGCACAAAGACTCCGCAGAAAAACACGAAACGTTTCTCAAGGTTTGCTCTAGACTTCTTTAGAAGATAATGTCCCTGTAATTTATGGAAGTTATAATCCACCATATCACTGAGCTTTTGAAAAAGTTTTGAAAATAGTTGTATGTAATCCGGATGATAAACATGCACTCTTTATGGGAAGAATAAGTAAAAAATTAAGTTGTCTCTGTGCTTAACTAATTAAACACTATGTCATGAAGACGTATTGGAGGGGTGGATATATAAATCTAAATTTTATTGACCTCTGCACTAACTGGAGGTGAGTGATCAGCTTCACGTCCCGGTCACTTTACCCCTGGGAAAAGAGCCCCCGGTACTCATTGGATAGGAGACTGGGTGGGCCCCAGAGTCGGTCTGGACGACATGGAGAAGTGAAAATTCTTCCCCCCCCCCCGAATTCTAACTCCGACCCTTCGGTCGTTAAGTTAAGTCGTTAGTCACTGGCTCCCCACCGCGGCGGCCCGGGTTCTATATCAGGTCTGGTCAAGTGGGATTTGTGGTGGACAAAGTGGCGCTGGGGCCGGTTTTCTCCAAGTACTTCGGTTTCCCCTGCCGATCTTCATTCCACCAAATTCTCCGTCATCATAATCAACAGGGGCAGGTACAATAGGCCAATCAATGGCCGTCATGCCGAGTGGACCCAGTTGGACTCCACCCCCTACTAAGCGAACTTTAAGAATAAGTTGTGTACTGAAACAAAGACGTGGGCCCTGAATATTATATCAGACCTACATTTTAACGTTCTGGCCAAGTGACACGTTCTTATTTTTAATCAAAATCTGTTCAAGCATCGATGCATATGAAAGCACAGCAAAAGTTAGCGGGAACACGTTGTGTTAATTTTAAATTACACATAAGCAGCTTGCAGACACCTCCAAAGTTTGCGATTGTTTGCAGGTGTTTGGATAACAGGAAGCCCAAGCGACAAGCAGACACAAACCACAAGTGTGCTCCAGTTTCAACATTCAACTTCGTCTGGACCACAGAGAAAACACTACAAAGGGAGATGTAACAACAACAACAAACTGTCCATTAGCGCATGTCACGGCCATGGCTGACAAGGACCACAGAGGAAACAACTGCATGGAAGATACAACAGACAAGCTATACCCATTAGGTACTAGGCCACACATTAATTAGGAATTGACGTCACAGGTGTATTATTTCGGACCTACAATATGGGCATGCACCTAAAGAAGATATTAAAGTGTAACGTTCACTTGAAGAAATATATGACAGAACGACTTTTGTTTTTGTGATTAATTTGTTTAAGATAAGGATTTGTTGGAATAAACTTGCGTGGTGTTTGTACAGTACTGACTTTGAAAGCGATTTTATATAAGAATCTCGAAGGTTAGATGCGTGTCGTATTGAGAATTAGTGTAAACACGTGTTTTGTATGCGAATTCTGTAAATAACCACAAATTCTGTATTCCTGTAGAAGGTTTGGTGGTGTTTTGATGTTTAGGAAAAACAATTTTGAATCACGGTAAATAATGTTCACATTCGAGCCAGTGAACTGTAGTTCATATTATTTTGCATGTAGAATCTCGTTAAATTTATCGTTAGCATATATGAGAGACAAGTGAGAAGATACAGATATACACACAAGATTCCGAGAATGTGCAGTCAAGGACTAAATTTTAAAAAGCAAAATACGCGTTTGGTCGAATTTACTGTACTCCCATCACACTAATGGAAGTGCAAAGGTCCCCCGAAAATGTCATGAAGGCGAAACTACCGCCATGTCACGAGATACAGGACCTGGTGGACGAGCTGCTCGTTACACCCTGGGACACCAGAGACACGTCCTCTTCATCATCAGACTCCCTAAGTCCAAGGGCGCCACTGGCGGATATATCATCAGAGCTACAAGATTTCAGTGCAGAAGAAACATATACTTTATTTCAGGAGGCGTTAAAGCATGTGGAAATAAGTGATAGTATTAAGGAGGATGTGGAAATGGAGGACGAAGAATATCACGGGATAAACAAAAACAAAAATTCACAGATGACTGTGGTCAGCGACAGCTCTGAAATAGAAGGAAACAAAGGGAAAATGTCACAGGAAGAAAACACCGAGAAGACTTTGATGATTACAGAATTAGAGGAGAATGAATACAGATGGAAAATAAAAAATAACGAGAAGTCTCTGGCCACTTTTGACTTTTTAAGAGAAGAACGTGAAGGGGTGTTACAGAATAACACAGAGAGGGCCGTGGTGATTTTAAAAGCAGAGGAAGAAGACTATACGTATGAGACATTAACTGGAGTGTGTGATACAGACCAGGATATGATGATATCAGAAGCTGATACAGAACACTGTGAAGGTAGAATACAAGAATACAAGAAAGAAAGGGCTGGAACTTTTTCGGAAAAACAGAAGAAAGGGCGCGACGTTGGGAACTTGGAGAATGAGGAGCTCTTGTCAGGAGCAGCGACAAAAGGGTCACTCTGTGAGGTAATTGAAGAAGGAGAGGAAGACAATGGGGCAGATACAGAGTACCCAGCGAGCGTGTCGAACATGAGGGGCCCACATAGGAGGACAATGGCTGCCGAAGACGCGGGTGCTGGCCCACAACGCGTGGGAACCCATGGATTCCTCCACATGCAACCGGAAACGGAACAGGAGGTGGGGGGGTCAAGACGAGCACCCGACCATGACCCCAGCGTTAGTGCTAGAGGAATATATCGTGCCGCAGACGTTAGTGCACAACAAGCCATTACAACGAATGATTTTAACGAAGTACACAGTGGCGTGAACGAAAACGTTAGTGCTGCTATTAGCGTCAACCAGTTCGACATGACTCCGACTACGCTAGAAGCTAGTATAAGTAATGACTACAAACTCGTTAGTGGCGGAAACGAGTCAGTGGGGTTGGGTCTGAGAGGTTCACAGCCAGTCACTAATGTTGGCGAGGTGAGGGTAGAGATACACATTGTTTTCGGAGATACGGCGACGTTGCCCATTGAAGGATCTTCGAAAACGGAGAATTGTAGTGTTAGAGCCCCAACGAAAGAAATACGAGAAGATATGTTTAGTGAATCTTCGGTTAGAGACGCACTAGACCTCACAGACAATCTCTCTCGAACAGAAGCTCTTTGTTTTGGAGAAGAAGTAGTTCGTGTTGGGAGCGATGTTTTGAAAAAGACTTGTAGGGCTGAGAAATGTGTGCAGACAGACAGAGTCAGTATTTCTCACAATGAATTTATCGGTGCTGAGAATGGCTCATTAAGAACTATGCAACCAGTTAGTGCTGATAAATTTGTTCAGACAGACAACATAAGCGTACTCTCATATAAAGATCCGCTTATTCTTTACAAAACAGAGTCTTCAGTTAGTGTACGAGATCTTAACATCATAGGAGCATTTATTGTTGATGAGGACAGTGACGAAACTAGTGTTCTTAGTGCCTTGTCGTTTACTGGAACTGATGATACATTTAGAGTTCCAAAACAGAATCACTCGGTTAGTGTCAATGAGTATTATGAGTCGGGAGAAGACACAGGTGGAGTCAGTAAGAGTTTCGCTAGTGCCGAATCAGAAACAACAAAGATTAATGTTAGTGGCAGTACCAATTTCCCCCAGGTAGTAGGTTCGTTGGTTAGTGTTGATGAGTTAAAAATGACGCAACCAGACGCAGATAGTGTTAAAGCTGAGGAAGTAGGCGTCACAGATGGCAGCTTGAACCATTTTGAGTCGATTAGTGTTGGTTCAACCTCTGTCAGTGCTGAAGAGGAGGAATCTGAGACAGCAAGTGTTGGTGAGGAGGGGCGGCTGGTGAGAGAGGGTCTGGCCTACACCTTGCAAGTACTCACATACCGTGACCAATTGCTTCCTCCACTCTGCCCGTCCTGCCTTCTCCCGCAGTCCGCGGCCGGCATTCGTCTTGACACTACACGGGTTCACAACTCGGCTCAACTTAAAAGTGACACAATTGGCGATCATGTGACATTCCTGGGATACAATGAAAATTACTTACTGTGTGATCAGAATAATGGATTAAAGCCAGACAATCTGACTAGCGTCAAGGATCACGAAACCGTTAATTTGTCTGCATATCAACAAAGCCCAGTAAATATACAAATTCAAGATCATCCACATGGTGTGAACTACGCCACAGTATCCTGTTTATGCTGCCAGTCTACAAAGGATATCGATGTATCTGAGGATACACAATCACGTCTATATGAACCTCATTACGTCCCTTACAATGAGGCAAAGAGTAGTGATGTCACAAGGAAGAAACTGCCGGACGTTTCGTCAAGAAAATCACCGGATCCAACATCCAGCGATGACAATGTGAGGATGCTGAATGTATGTCGACACGGCCACGAGATGGGAAACCCGTACTCCACAGCGGAGTCTGAAGACGTTGGGGATACTTCCCAGTGTTATACTGACAGAGGCAGCGGCAGCGGCGAATCCGAAGTGGCGAACATTGATGTCAAGTTAAACACGACTAGTGACAATGCAATTACACACAAAACGAAGATCGATCTAGAAAATGTCAAGTTAACTTTCGGCAGTGATGGTGCAACCACGAATACAGACTTAATTGATAAACAAATGAAACACAATGATGATGTAACATCGAATACAGGCGCAATGGACTATGGTTGTGTAAACATCTCGTTAAGTATGAGAAGTGATGGTGTAAATACAGACACGACGGATGCTGAATTAAAACATCGCGATATGCCTATAGAAAAATCATGTCTGGGCGACAAAGACGTCGTACTAAATGAAGACGATGACAAAGAAATCTCAGAGACCTCATCGACTTTCGATATTAGAAACGTCGGGTTAAGTTCAACCAGAGGCTGTGCAGCCACGCGTATTGTTCCGATTGCATTAGAACAGCTGATAGGCGCCACTCATAGCAACAACAAAAGTAACACCCGCTTCCCTTTCATTGACGACAATGAAGATGACGCTGTTAATGAAACCAGTGCCGTTACCACGACAACGCGAGACAACATTCATCTGGATATTGACAGGTGCGAGGCGAGTTTCAAGCATGATCCTGTGTCATGTAAAGTTGATGCCTCAGGAGGCCGTGGAATGAGTTGCGAAACAATTTCTGCGGACAGCGAAGAGATGGGACACGCGCGGAGTTCTGATAAGGAGACACAGACAAGTGTGCATATGTTGACATTCACCGAATCAGAGAAGGCCACAAGAAAACCCGTGGACAAGGAGACCCAGACGAAAGCGGCGGCAAATGAAAGGGACGGTGATGTAGAGCAGGCCAAATCAACGAAACGAGGAGAGTGTATGGAGGAACATGGAGATTCAAATAAAGCAATAGAAGAGGTGGCGGCAAATGAAGGACGCGATAAGACAGAGGTGACAAAGCCGACAAAACAAACAGCGTGTATAGAGGACGGTTTAGATAAAGTAAGAGAGAAGGACAGGAAGACCAAGGTAGGAAATAGGGAGGATGAAATAGAGGTGGCTACGGTGAACAGCCACCCCTGCACCGCCCCCAGCATGACGGCGTCGCCAATATCGACCAGGGACGAGCAACACACGAGCAGTGGCGACACCGGAAGTGAAGCGGCGCATGACGGCACTAACTGCACCTCGATAGGCAGTTCGGAGCAGGACGCCCCGGAGAGAGGACGTGCAGCAGCGAACAGCAGTCCCGTCCCTAGGGACCAGGCACCAGTCCACCGTGCGAGTGATGCTGCAGTCCCTAGGGACGCAGTGAGTTCAGTGGGCAACAGGTGTGGTGATGCCATGCGGCAGAAGAATAAAACCAACGACAACGACGCGACGCCGGCAGACGTCAAGTCCGTCATCATAGCCAACGGCGGAACCAACACGGAGACGGCGTCGGGGGCGGCAAATGACTGCAATGGGCACGTGAACAATCATCACCACCACCACTCGACGGCAAGGTCGATCCTAAAATCCGTGCTGAAGAGGACTGGCAGTGGGGGACATCACAAGAAGATTCCGGGAGGCAAGGCCGCCCCCTTGCCTGCACCTCCACCCCCACCTCAGCAGCAGCCGCCGCCCCCACAGAACCAGCCTGCCCCCAAGAAGAAGCACCGTGTTCAGTTCGACGAATCAAAGAACAAGTTTTTCGACGCAGATTATGTGATTCTGGTACGGGAGGAGGAAGAGGAGGAAGAGGATGAGGAGGATGAGGAAGGGGAAGTGGAGGAGGATGTAGAGGACGGCGAGGAGGAGGAGGTCTGCACGTGTGGCGCCTCTGCCGAGATGGGACGGATGCGAGCCCCAATTGTGGGGGCGGTAAGGACGCCGTCCCCAGCTGGCTGCAGGCGGCCCTTGCAGCCGCCAGGAGGAGCCGTACAGGTGCTACTCAGGACCCCAGGTACATGCATACATTAAATCCCAATCAGTGACATTTATCAGCCTCACTGATACTTATGAGCCGAGTAAATATTTACATATTTCGTAGGTCGGGAAAGAAAGTTACTGAAAAATTTGGAAAGAACGACATTAAAACTATGAAACATTCTGTGTATTTCAGTGTTACGTAACGATTATTTAAATAAGTTTAGCCGGTTCACTAATGACAGTTCAGGTGAAAGTTTCGTTTCAACATCCGCTATCTATTAAGACTGTAATGTCTATGTGGAGCGTTGCTTTCCAGTCCAGTCTCATGTAAAATTTAGACGCATTTCCGTTGTGGCCTGCGTTTGTCGGTCTATCAGTCCGTACGATATCGCTCAGCTCCGGTTTTTACATTCTGTGGTGCAGGGGGCGATTTATTCTAAATGGGAAAACTCTTGTTCCCTTCATCTGACCCTCGCGTGGTATATCCCGTCATCACAAACACTATCTTGCTTACCGACCGAATGTCACTTCAGGTGTAGACAAAATGTTGCTGCCTTGAAGAATTTTGATCTGCATTTTCACATATTCAATGTGCTGACAGAATTATACTTGTGGCAACTGCACGGCTGTTAACAAAGTACTCGAGAAGTTAATTGCATTATTTGTAATTGAGCCATTGCTAAGTTATCTCTGAAGTTGAATGTCGAAAACGGACCATCTCTTTACACGAATCCACAACAAAAACCGTATACCAAAATATAGTAAGCTGTGCAATTCGTGTCCATAGTGCTCCGTGCACTTCGACAACCCTGCCGCTCTGATCTGTCCTGCTTTGGTTAGTGCCTAATGTGTGTGGTCAGTGTGTACTTTCCTTCCAGTTTACAATTTGTGCAGATTGAGCGCGAACAGTCATGTCAGTTGCTCCTACAGCTTAATCCATGGCTTCTCAAACTGTGGGTCACGACCCCACAGACTCGCCGCCCAATCTAAGGGAGCACTACGAATTCTCAAGAATTATTCAAAATGTTGTATCCAGATAGAATTATGGCAAGCCAATAAGATTTCATACAGAATATCACGGAAAATGTAGCTGCAGCAGGTGAAACATTTCGCAATTTTTCCGTGAGCGTACAGGAATATATTACTGTAGGTGCGGAGAGGTTTCCTGCTTCCAACGTACAGTCTGTTAGATGCCTGTAACAATTAGCAGAACTGCATTTTTCGTGAACTTACAGCGATATTTCATAGCTTCCTACAGGTGTAGAGAAAACGCAAAGCTACGAGTAGGTACATTGCTACTGTCACCGTATAGGCTGACAAGGGCCTGTAATAGTGTGCAAAGCTGTGCTTTTCGCTGACCGCAGACATGCGGGTCGGGAGAATTTACGTATTATTGGGGGGGGGNGGGGGGGGGGCGGAATTACATAGTTTAAAAATTCACGCCTTAAACATCTGAAGCACGAATTTAATCTGAATAATAGTTAAACACTCAGTTCCTATCTGAGAGAGAACACGCTGTTTTTAGGGAATTATTTATTTTTTTAATTCGCTTAGTGGGGGGTGGAGTCCAACTGGGTCCACTCGGCACGCCGGCCACTGATTGGCCTATTGTAGCCTGCCCCGGGTGATTATGATGGAGAATTTGGTGGAATGAAGATTGGCAGGGGAAGCCGAAGTACTAGGAGAAAACCCGCATCAGCTCCACTTTGTCCACCACAAATCCCACTTGACCAGACCCGGGAATGAACCCGGACCGCCGCGGTGGGAAGCCAGCTACTAACCGCTCGAGCTATAGCGCGGCCTGCCTTTAGGGAAACAATCGCTGCTTATTCTGAAAACCATACGAAATATATATATACACTTATAATAATTTCACAACTTTAATGCGATGCTGTGTAACACCTCAGGCTCATATAGAGCAGTTAAATAACTGGGAACTCAGTCTTCATAGAACACATATCGCGACAAGCGAAATTTGGCTACTGTCCATTAAACAGCAAACTGTAATAAGTTGCATATGTCATTGTATAATATTTTATTGCTATTGGGGTGGGACTAAGTCTCTTGTACTGCGGCCACATCTGGCCTATTGTACCAACCCCAGATGATAGGTGAGGGTGATTGTGGAGCAATTGGTGGAATGAAGATTGGCAGGGGAAACCGAAGTATTCGGAGAAAACCTGCCCCAGCGCCACTTTGTCCACCACAAATACCACTTGACCAGACCCGGGATCAAACCCGGGCCGTCGCAGTGGGAAGCCAGCGACTAACCGCTTCAGCTATGGAGCGGCCACGTCAATGTATATATGCGCTTCTGTTTTCTTCTCAAATATTCAGGCACGTTAGGAATGGAAATGTTTGTGTGAGAGCTGAACACTTTTCGGCGCCTGTCAATAAGCCGTGTACAAGAATTACGCTTCATTACGCTGAACGGACGTAACGTTACAATTACGGGCGGCTGGTTCACAGACACTCCTTTCCGAGTGACTGCACGTATTGTGAGGGGGACTCGCATTGCGGTTCCACAGGCTGTTTAAAAAAACCGGAAAGAACAGATATGGACAAAATTATCCCCAAATCTGAATGTCTCATTTATGAGAAAGAAGTCGAGTAACGATGAGTAGGAGATTTCGAAGTTACGTTGCATTAATCATTCTAAACATCTTACATTACGCATCTAAGGCTCTTTATTGGCCGCGTCATAGCTCAAGCGGTTAGTCGCTGGCTTCCCACCGTGGCGGCCCGGGTTCTATCCCGGGGTCTTGTCAAGTGGGATTTGTGGTGGACAAAGTGGCGCTGGGGCGGGTTTTCTCCGAGTACTTCGGTTTCCCCTACCAACTTTCATTCAACCAATTGCTCCACAATCACCCTCACCTATCATCTGGGGCTGGTACAATAGGCCAGAAGTGGCCGCAGTGCAAGGGACTTAGTCCCACCCCACTAGCATTAAAAAAAAGGCCCTGTATTTCATTAAAAAAAAATTGTGAATGTTTAGCCGATAAATTGCGAACATATTAGAGCAAACTGACGGGCTGCTGAGTTGGCAGTTTTTGAGCCGCGGAGTTTCAAACTGATAACACAATCGATAAACCTTCCGCCTAACATATTACAAACAAAACTTACCCAGATGTCGGCACGTTCTGCAAATTCTCTCTGCAGTTATGCACGGATTCCCGCATCTAAGTAAAAAGTTTATATTCTTTAGAAATACTTTTTCGGGAAGTGATTAAATTTGACATCCCTGTTCCTGTGCAAGTGATCTGAAAGGTTTTCAAGAGTCGTGTTCAAATCTCACACCGATTTTCTCTAATGTATTCTCAGTGAGCAATCAGCATTTCGATTTATGTGCATTAATATCTGAATCTGAGGCAAGCACGAACATTACTCTGATAGCAACAGAGATAACTCGCAGCATCTGCTGTAATCTTGGCAAGTCGGCAGTAAGTTCGTCGGCCATTGCAGCGAGGGCCGACTGTACGGGAGGAACGGCTAACACTTCCGGCTGAGAAGCGTGACGACTTGCGGGAGGCTCTAAGTTGACCGCGCGCTCCTGCGCACGTAGCAATCAGATCTGGACGCCCCTCAGCCGTCAGGCTGTCAGCGTGCCAAGAACCAAACAGAAATCCGTTTATCGCCGGAGCTTCAGACGATACGTACCGACGCACTGTCTTTGTGGGAGAGTGCATAGTCTGTATCCGACATTTGTGATATGCAGTTGTACACAGCGCTTATATTCTTATTCTTGATTTTATAGAATTATTTGACTAAACCGTCTAGTGTGACTCATATATATATGTGGTGCCTTTACACGTTTCGGTCAATAAATGACCATCTTCAGAAGGCAAATAACAAACACGTTGAGGAAACTATTACATAAGTCATAGTACATCGAGTTCAAATTTGTTCAAAATTTTATATAGAGATTTTAATTAAGTTAGAATGTGCTGAGTCAAAATATTAATAAAAAGTAAAGCTATCTCTGTAACAGGCCGTGAAGGCCCATAGGGTTGCGAAACGTTGAGGGTCCCATATTATCTAGACAATCGGCTCAAAGACGGTGGTGAGGTTGTCAGCCTTACGCGCCGGCCGCCCTTTACTCCCCATGAAAATTGTTTAATTAATTCCTGGTATTAATTTCTGTTAGAGGCTGAGTCGACCGCAGGGCCATAGTGCAGCTGGAAGGATTAGGTCAACTGAAAAAATCCATTGACCTCACCGGGCCTTGGACCCCCTACCTTCCGGCTTGTAGCATAGCCCCTCAACCAGCTACGCTAATAAAATTCTTATTATTTACAATCTTAAACCGCTAAGGTTCGTGTCTTCGTGCCTTTTTCATCAACGGGAGATTGGGTAAATTGCCGTCCTTGGAGGTCCGGGCAGTGTTTTTTCTTCTGTATGTAGTTAAAGAGTCTGTGTTTGTTGATAATCCGTTAGTCCTTTCGTTGTTTGTTGAGGCGTTACTATGATTTATGTAATAGTAGTTTCCTCAAAGTGTTTGTTATTTTCCTTCTGAAGATGGTGATTCATTGGCCGAAACATGTAAAGGCGTCATATACATAAATATATATTTTAGTCAAATAAAGTTAAACATTTTCTTGACATGTTTAACGACGCTTTCAGTCGCTAAGTTCACACAGTATACTGATGACTAGTTAATAATGAAGTAGAAAGAATGTTGAAGGAAGCGGCCGTGACCTAATATAAGGCACTAACAGTTACTTGCTATGAGAGACTGGGGAGAACCACAACAGATTAGCTAGCTGGTCTCCAGATCAAGATTTGAAACATGGACCTCATGGATAAGAAGAACGCGTGCCACCCACTGGACCGCGACCTTCGAAATTTTCCTCATATATTAAACGAGTCTTCGCTCACTCTCTCCCGTCGCCAAATTACGAGAATACGTGAATTCTTTGAGGGGAGGAACAGAACTCTCATCTGAAGCGCGTCTCAGCACCAGTACGTCTGACGTGACCTCTTGAGGATGGTGATAAAACTGCTCTCGGTCCATAAATGTTTATACTTTGTCGTGATTTCCTAATAAACTCTATTTCAAAACTCCATAATGATGCGATAAATTGGGTAACATGAATTGGCACTTTAAGGGGCACAGCACACTTTATATATATACAGGTATAGTGGATGGTAGAGTGAGACCAAAGTCGCAGCTTTGGGTAAGGTGAATGCTTTATATTACGTAAATATTCTTATAGTTTGCAAACTAATGAGAGGGAAACACTAATGGCGCTTCACAGATAAAATATATGCGTAACTGTCCTTTGTGGTGGTAGCGTAGCTGGTTGTGGCACTATGCTACAAGCCGGAAAGTTACGGGGTCGATTCCCGATGAGGTTATTGGTTCTTTCAATTGATCTAATCCTTACAGCCGCATTATGGCCCCGGGATCGACTCAGCCTCGAAGAGAAATTAGAACTATCAATCTTTCCAGGAGTAAAGGATGGCCGGCGCGTAGGGCTGTCAACCTCACCGCCATCTTTGAGCCGATTGTCTAGAAAATGTGGCAGCCTCAACCTCTCATAAATCTATGGGCCTCCATGGCCTATTACAGGGATAGCTTTACCTTTATCTATCCTTTGTGGCTGAATATGCTATTTATCAGTTAATTTGTGTAACAAATATTAGATTCTGAAATGAGATATAATGAGTTACTGCCCTCTCAAATTCAAGGCTACAGCAACTCATAAGTCCTCATGCAGTAGGCCTATACCTAGATACTGTATGGTGAAGCAGTTGATGTGCACCCGGTAAGACCAGTTTCAGGTCCCCGACGTGAATCACAAGCGGGAGGCTCTGGAGGGTTGGCAGCACTGCTGTTGATAATGGAATGGAAAGCGAGGTAATTGATAACTCAATTAAGGACTAATTCACTGCCGATTGAATATTCGAACACCATTGCTTCGTTTCGGCTAAATTATGCAGCATCGCCAATATTTTTTGTAGTTTGCGATCAATAATGACGCTACAATGTTGTTTGGATCGAAGAAAAATCGAAATGACATTAAGAATTATAAGACTCATAACATTGTTTCGGATCCCTTTTCTTGGTCGTGATGTGTGGATGTAGGATTTATCGCAGACGTTTCGGAGATCACGTAAGTCTCCGATGTTATGGTAACGGGAAAAGTTCTATAACATTTTCTGAAATATTTAAGGACTTGGCAACATAATGACGTCTATCGGTGAATAACCATTTGAAAAATGTGAGAAGATACTTATCGACGAAACAGATCGACAAATGAAAACGAGGTGTATATTAAATTAGAAGAATTAATTTAAAAACATGATTGTTATTACTCAATCCAGGAACTGATCATTCTGACTACTTTCCACAGCATTCTGATAATATTTTTACCACAGTTTTGTATGGGCTGACACGTGGGCTTCTATTTCGCAGGAAGAATATTAGTCACACGTGCTTAACGTAATTTTATGTATGAACCTAAGAGCAAGGTAACGCGGAAATTCGATGGTCCTCACGTGTAGACAGTATCGGAGGTAAAAGAAATACATACACAATTTTGCTGGAGAAATGTTTTGGAATGTCATAACTTCGAAAACTAAAAACATGATCCGAGACTAGCATTAAGACGGATTTTAGGAAGACAAGTTATGAGGATAGGAGGCGGATGGAACCATCTCGAAATCGAAGAGTTTGGGGATATTACGCTTTGCTTGTAGGAGTTTTCCGGGGTTTCAGATCCAATGTTAAGTCAAACAGTGTGGGTAAACTTATACCAGACTGCACGGCGTAATATCCCACATATTCTTAATGTCATCGAAATGAGAGCTTGAAATCTCACGGATTATTTCCATTGATACGCTGTATGAGTAGATGCATGGAACTTATGGGTTCTGCTGCCCAGAAAGTGGTTATGATAGCGGAGTGTTCTCTGTAAAGCGTCAGTCCAACTTTGGCAGCCAAAAGCGAGTCTGGCAGTACTACCGACTGATGCACTGTCCCTCTACGACACTTTTATGCTGTCTTCTTCAGTCACTGCGAATGCCCAGAGGTGACAAGTGCAGCTGTGAATAGGAATACAGGTATACTCGTATAGTTAAAAAATAGAGCAGTTAGTTTATGCAGTAAAATAAAGGGAGAAAAAAAACTAAAGTTCTAACGTAATATCCCGGATGTAAGATGTAGATAAAATCAACTATACGAAAGCGCAATACCCGCTGTACCACTTACCTCATGGTACCTAACTCTGGAGAACAGTGTCTCACTTATTTCGTATACATTACCCTAAATTTATGCAATATGAAATGTTCGTTTTTGTCTCGGTGTAAAGCGCCTGATTAAATATAAATAAAAGAGAGATTGCATTTCGAAATCTCAGCATGACATCAGCTCTTAACGAATGACATTTCTTTGACAGCTTTGTTTTAATTCGATTATTTTGTACAGCTTCTTCGTACTTATAAATGAATATATTTTTAAAAAGCTTTATGCAGATATATCTGTATTCCAGTTAAAAATATTTACGTTAATTAAACACCGGAATTTTATTTTATTTTATTCCCCCCGACAATATATGCCGATCTAATCCCACTCAGGGCATGGATGTTTGTGTGCGTTTTTCTGTGTTTGTCTACAGGTAGAGGCCTTGCGACGAGCTGATCACCCGCCCAAGGAGTCCTACCGTAAGTGTAAGATCTAGTAAACCGAAGTGAAACGGAGAGTTTCATGGAGGTAGGCCTAGGCCCAAAATTGGGGCTGTAGCGCCACAGAGAAAAAAAATATGTGCCGATCTACGCTTCAACTCATATACCGTTTTAGATACGTACTTGTTTGTACACAGCCTGTATATGTTTATATATGTGTGTCATTAAGTAAATGTTGATGCAGGGTATTTAATGTAAAAGCGAAATGAGTACTGACCGAATCCATTCGTGTTCTTTACGTTAAATTGAATTTCATTAAATATATCGATAACGAATTAACACACAAATAACACGCAAAAGTATGCGAAATTACCTGTAAATATTACATATAGACCTACATATATGTATGTGTGTACATTTACTTACTCACGGAGCTGAGCCCTTCTTGAGGAGCCGCCAATTCTGCAGCTACTCTAGAATTTCCCAGAATTTTATGGAAACCGAAGATTCATTACCGTGTTCACAAGAGCCCTCCACTGGTCCCTATCCTGAGCCAGATCAATCCAATCCATACCGTCCTATTCTATCTCTCTAAGATCCATTTTAATATTGTCCACCCACCTACGACTTGCTCTTCCCTGTGGTCTCTCGGTTTTCTAGACCGGAGCCGCTATCTCCTTGAAATAGCTCGTCAGTTATCGTCACGAGGCTGAGTGGACCCCGTTCCAGACCAACTACTCCAATATACACATTTCTTCTAATCACCCAATCATCTAGCTTGAATAATAAATTTCCTCAAAGTTAAACAGCCAACGAAACTGATACAGCGTCGCTAAACCAACAGCCATTACGGTGATTATGCATTCATTTTTGTACCTCCTTATACTTGCTATATTCTAAAGCAGAACAAGAGTTTAATTACATAAGTTATATGCTTTCAGACCATTTTAAAGCCCGAATACAGTAGCAGAAGCTCTGAGCTGGAAAATGAAGAGCGTAACTGTGGCCCGGCGGCATTATGCGGCCCGTGAGAGGACTATCTCAATACAGAGAAAGTAGTGAAGACTAGTAACGGCGTCACAAAACTCATTACTGCTAATGCCGGGGCTCCAAAGATACGGTGTACTCGAGTGGAGAGTATAAACATGTACTTGTAGGGAGCACATTTCCAGCGCTCATGAGACCTAGGGGTAGATAAGAAGGTGATGCTGAAATGGGGTGTGAGGGTGTAAACTGAACTTCCCTTAGTCAGAAAAGGGACTACCGGTGGGCTCTAGTGAACACAATTGTGATCCCTCGGTTTCAAGAAGCAGCAAATTCTTTAACCAGCGACTATGAGCGTCTTAAGAAAGACCCGTATAGTTACTAAGTGTTGAAAAGCTGCGGGCGAGAGGCGTTCTGAGAGGCTCGCGAACCAGTTTATCCGCCCGCTGAAGAGTATACCCACCGCTACAATAGCACCTCTTGATTTATGTAGGTAACTAAAACTTAACTGTTAAAGGTAAAATTCTCATTGAATTTAATTAATTAAGTACTATATCATTAAGATGTATGGGGAGTGGAGGTGTAGCTCCATTATTCTTACCTCGACACTAGATGAACGTGAGTGGTCAGCTTCACTCCCCGGCCGCTTTACCCCCGGTACCCATTGGCTAGGAAGCTGGGTGGGCCCCAGAGCCGGTATGGACGCTGTAAAGGAGAGAAAAAATTCTTACTCCTGCCAGCAATCGAACCCCGGCCGTCCAGCCCGTAGTCCCTCGCTATACCGACTAAACTATTCCGGCTCCTAAACTTTATTTGGTACTCTCAGTGAATGGTTCATTATGACACCTTTTCAACATGTTGAATTCACTCAAACTGCGTGAATATCACTTTAGATACGTGTTCGGCCGTGCTATCTGACATCCTGACTGGGATGCATGACACTCCATCGTCTCTCCATTACCAATCGATCTAAAACTTCATTTTCTCGTCGTTCCATCAAATTATGAAATACAGCAGCAAGTTACGATTCGATAATTGTGCCGGCCGAAGCGCTTGATAAACTCGTCCTCCCGTGAGTCCACCCAGTCTGCTCTCCTAAGCATATCTGGAACGTTTTCCTCGGGAGAAGAGGCCTGATTACTGTAACGCTTTCCTCGGGAGAGGAGGCCTGATTACTGGAACGCTTTTCTCGGAAGAGGAGGCCTGATTACTGGAACGCTTTCCTCGGGAGAGGAGACCTGATTACTGGAACGCTTTTTTGGGAGAGGAGGCCTGATTACTGGAACGCTTTCCTCGGGAGATGAGGCCTGATTACTGGAACGCTTTTCTCGGGAGAGGAGGCCTGATTACTGGAACGCTTTCCTCGGGAGAGGAGGCCTGATTACTGGAACGCTTTTCTCGGGAGAGGAGGCCTGATTACTGGAACGCTTTCCTCGGGAGAGGAGACCTGATTACTGGAACGCTTTTTTGGGAGAGGAGGCCTGATTACTGGAACGCTTTCCTCGGGAGAGGAGGCCTGATTACTGGAACGCTTTTCTCGGGAGAGGAGGCCTGATTACTGGAACGCTTTCCTCGGGAGAGGAGACCTGATTACTGGAACGCTTTTTTGGGAGAGGAGGCCTGATTACTGGAACGCTTTCCTCGGGAGAGGAGGCCTGATTACTGGAACGCTTTTCTCGGGAGAGGAGGCCTGATTACTGGAACGCTTTCCTCGGGAGAGGAGACCTGATTACTGGAACGCTTTTTTGGGAGAGGAGGCCTGATTACTGGAACGCTTTCCTCGGGAGAGGAGGCCTGATTACTGGAACGCTTTTCTCGGGAGAGGAGGCCTGATTACTGGAACGCTTTCCTCGGGAGAGGAGACCTGATTACTGGAACGCTTTTTTGGGAGAGGAGGCCTGATTACTGGAACGCTTTCCTCGGGAGAGGAGGCCTGATTACTGGAACGCTTTTCTCGGGAGAGGAGGCCTGATTACTGGAACGCTTTCCTCGGGAGAGGAGACCTGATTACTGGAACGCTTTTTTGGGAGAGGAGGCCTGATTACTGGAACGCTTTCCTCGGGAGAGGAGGCCTGATTACTGGAACGCTTTTCTCGGGAGAGGAGGCCTGATTACTGGAACGCTTTTTTGGGAGAGGAGGCCTGATTACTGGAACACTTTCCTTTGGAGAGGAGGCCTGATTACTGTAACGCTTTACTCGGGAGAGAAGGCCTGATTACTGTAACGCTTTACTCGGGAGAGACGGCCTGATTACTGGAACACTTTCCTCGGGAGAGGAGGCCTGATTACTGTAACGCTTTACTCGGGAGAGACGGCCTGATTACTGGAACGCTTTTCTCGGGAGAGGAGGCCTGATTACTGGAACGCTTTCCTTGGGAGAGGAGGCCTGATTACTGGAACGCTTTCCTTGGGAGAGGAGCCCTGATTCTGACGCAAGCAATGGGGGCTGTACGAGATGCGGCATATTTATCGAATTGCGTGAATACAAATGCCGACAGGAAATTATATAGGGATACCTGTAGCAAGGGGGAAACGTGGACGTCCCAGAAGGAATGTGGATATTGCACAGAGCCATAGAATGACTGGGTGGGGGGCTAGGCACGACGCTACATTGGAGCAGAGAAGGAAATAATATGATATGATCGTCATGAAATGAAGTTGGATTTAGAGTTCTCGCAGCGGTGGCTATAAGGAGTACTATTACCATTAATAGAAATTCATCAGCATTTTGGAGGAAAGTACTGCCTCTATCTTCAGGGTCAATTTCTACCAGGAATACAAGGCATCAATCACACACCAGAAGACAGCATTCTTCGTCATGATATTAGGTGTGTCATTATGTAAAATTGATGATGAAACGTTTCAGCCTCCACCGCTTCCGTAACCTCGATTGGCGATGCGATGTTTGTATGTTCATGAATTGTTCTCCTGACACGACACTTTTGTTCAAACCTCGAATAAAGCTTCACATTGTAAATGCACCCACCCGGTAAACTATTATGGTAACTGAAATTGGCTTTTGTTGAGAAGTGGGAGATTCGTTTACCAACACTTTCCTACTAGTACAGGAGGCAGCAGTACAATTGTTGGTTCCACTTCACACGGCCGTGAGTTTGACACTCGCACTTTCTCAACTGACTCGGTTACGTAGCGTCAGATAACAGAACTACTGTGAGTGATTTTTATACTTGCTTGGAGAGTATGAGGCACAACATGAGGACCTCTTTCAAAATATGCGCAGTTATTCCCTTGGTTCTTAGTTTATTTATCGATGCTGTCTTAACTACTCAGGTTGTAGAGCATGGGCATGCAGATTGATGATGTGTCGAAATGGAAAGTTTGCGGAAAGAAGTGGCCGTGCCTATTTTAACGTGTCACCGTAATATCATCTTGAAGGATCTGGGGATATAGGTGCTCCCTAGTATCAGCTTGAAGGATCTGGGGATATAGGTGCTCCCTAGTATCAGTTTGAAGGATCTGGGGATACAGGTGCTCCCTAGTATCAGCTTGAAGGATCTGGGGATATAGGTGCTCCCTAGTATCAGCTTGAATGATCTGGGGATATAGGTGCTCCCTAGTATTAGCTTGAAGGATCTGGGGATACAGGTGCTCCCTAGTATCAGCTTGAAGGATCTGGGGATACAGGTGCTCCCTAGTATCAGCTTGAAGGAGCTGGGAAAGACAAGAAACCATGATTATCGCGATCTGCATCCGGAACGACAAATCAACTAGGGACAAAGCCGAGTGCAGCCTACTCAACCATGACATTCAGTGAATGTGTATGGAGATTCGTTCTCCTAAGCGTAACACTTTCCTGCTATTGCGACGTAAAATTTAATTCTGAAGTGCATCTTCGCGATGCTGTAGACCATAACGAGAACTTAAATTCAAGTCTGTTAAGAGTATCACCCCAACCCATGCGTAAAATATATTTTTGTCTCATTTAACAAAGCTTTCTTCACTGTATAAGTTACTTCAAGTCCAGATACAGTTATGAAAAACGATTTTTCGAGAACAACGTGCATTTGTTTGGAGGGAATGATGAAAAATACGAGAAAACTCAATAAAAACTCAGTGGCGTTAGTCCGCAAGCGAACTATATCGACCGAGCAACCGCTGCTTGTCGGCGAAGATTTAGTGCTAACTTTTGCGGATAGAGGGCGTCGCGTGGTCAGCGCAACGAATCCCCACGGCCGTTAATTTCAATTTTCTAAACCGGGGCCGCTATTTCCTTGAAATAGGTCCTTAATTATCCTCACGAGGCTGAGTGGACCCCGTTCCAGACACACTACTTCCCCAAGAAAATCTGATAGCGCCGGGAATCGAACCCGAACCTCTGGATCTGTAGCCAGGAACGCTGACCACTAGATCACAGAGGTGGCCAAACTCAACAAGGAAAGCTAATTTTTAGACTGAGATTGAAATGCTGGAAGTTCAGAAATTGAAGCAGGATTTACAATCACTGAGCCACGGGTTCACAGAAGCTGTTGGCCGCCAGACGTATGCTCTGAGGGATTGCGCGGCTTATATTTCCTTACGAATTAAGGCACAAAGGCTAAAACGCTTGGCACCCTGCAGATATTCTGTGTTTAAACCTTTATAGGTCTTTGGCCTCTGTGTGTACAGTCTGTTATTATGTTTATGTCGCTGCTTGTCGTTCACAGAGTCTGCTAATAGATTCAATTTTGTGTCAGAAACTTTTCCTGAAACTGATCCAGAAGGTAAAATTATGTGTTTTCTTGAAATTTAAAAACGGTATTTTTTAATATTATTTAGATGAATTAGAGTTAATCCGAGTTGACTCTGTTAGAAGAGAAATAAGGCTTAAGGTTTTAAAGTCCAGTGGCTACTATATGTACAACCTGCTTTAAAACATACTAAAACTCCTCATTCTACCAACACAAAAACAACACACTCTGTGGTTTTAGTCCGCAAGCGAACCATACCGACCGAGCGACCGTCGTGTCGGCGAAGTTAATGCTAACTTTAGCGGAGAGAGGGTGCCGCGTGGTCAGCGCAACGAATCCCCACGGCCGTTAATCTCAGTTTTTTCAGACTAGAGTCGCTATTTCCTTGAAATAGCTCCTCAATTATCCTCACGATGCTGAATAGACCTCGTTCCAGACCCACTAATTATAAAAAAACCTGGTACCGCCGGGAATCGAACCCGGACCTCTGGATCTGTAACCAGAAACTCTGACCACAGAGGCGGTTTTCTACCCATGCAGATCATGTATATTTCGTGTGGTTTTCACAATAAACAGCAATAACCGGTCGGTCTTTGTAGCAGAAATGTAATGTGTTTGCTTTGAGGTACGAACTGAATATTGATAAATTATTTGAAATAAATGTACTGTTTAAAGAATTAATAATTCATATGCGTATTGGATGGTACCGGAACAACAGTTGTGTAACGAAATCTCCGCTTTCCACGTGTTTACTTCTGCAAAACACAATTCTTGAAAGTTAATTTTTGATAATTACATTATATGAAACGTTTCCACTGCTATGTTACAACCCTATTGCATTCATTGCGTCGGTCTTTCGGCAGCAGATGTGGAAATGCCGTACAGGAAAACCAATTACAGAAACAAAAGTCAGCATTGTAAAGCAGGTTACTACTATAACCCGAAAGAGTTTTAATCGACAAATCAATTATTGTGAAATTAAGTGACGTATATATGTCACAATTAAAGACTACTATATAAATGCATGAACAGGAACTCGCCTGAAGTTGTATTAAGTACTGACTGTATGTATATTGCTGATAACAGTAGCCGCGCGGTCTAAGACATGAAATGTCTTCGCCCGCTCGAACGCTGGGATTGTGGGTTCGAATACCGCTCAAAACACGTATATCTTAGTTTATTCTGTGTTTGTGTTGCCCTGTGTAGGTAACGGTCATGCGTCGGGCTGATCCCCCGTCCAAGGTGTCCTACCGACTCTCTAAGACTAATAAACTGAAGTGAAACTCAGCGTTTCACGGATGCCCTATGCTCCAAGTGCGAGCAACAGGAACAGACAGATGCATATTGCTATATGGATCAGTGCGATGGGTTCTTGATGAAATAACAAGAAGTACTTAATGGCCATTACCATTTATAGGAGGGATGACCAAATAACAAAACAAACTCCGTGGCTTTAGTCAGTAAGCGAACTATACCGAGCAAGCCACCGCCGCTTGTCGGCGAAGTTAGTGCCAACTTTTGCGGATAGAGGGTGTTGCGTCGTCAGAGCAACGGATCCCCACAGCCGTTAATTTCGGTTTTCTAGACCGGACAGAGGGGTGACCATGATGATAAAACACTGAAAATGAATTAAATGCATTTGACATTGTAAGCAGAACAGAACGAGAAGAACTGGACAATTTTGTCGATATAGATCGAAAGGCAGGAGGGGAAAGGGGAAAGACCGGCACGGAACACAGCGATTGCAGCTATAACAAGGCTAATCTGTAGCTATGATGATGCGCTGTGAACAAAGCCCCGTGTGAACATACAGGTGGCTGTAACAGACCGCGAAACGACTGGTGATTGTCATCCATCACACATAGCAGATTTCAGGCTTTCACAGCGGTTCAGTACCAATTCTATCCTGTTTCAGACAGATGGCACCATGCGGGTGAACGTTGTATCGGAAATCCCTTATTCTGACGGAGTAGTTCCCATCGATTTATAGGTCTGTAATAAAATTATTGGCAGGGATAATTGGGTAATCACTTAGCCTTGAAGATGGATACAGCAAGGATCTCTGAACCGTCGCCCAAAGAGTCTGCATCTTCATGGTGATGTCACCCAGACACAGGATACAGAGTCCTGCTTCGTTTTAAACATTCAGCGCGTTCCCTTATATGTAACGGAAACAGCATTTGCTTCACGTCTGTACGTTTACTCTTCGGTCTCTCCGTCCAACCTACACCCACAACAATTTGTCTAAATAGACTTCCATGCCCTCATTTGCAGATAATTTGTATCTTAGAGGTAAGGTTAAACTATCCCTGTAATAGGCCCCCGCCATAGCTCAAGCGGTTAGTCGCTGGCTTCCCAAAGCGGTGGACCGGGTTCGATCCCAGGTCTGGTCAAATTGGATTGGTGGTGGACAAAGTGGCGCTAGGGCAGGCTTTCTCCGAGTACTTCGGTTTCCCCTGCCAATCTTCATTCCACCAATTGCTCCACAAATACCCTCACCTATCATCTGGAGTTGGTACAATAGGCCAGAAGTGGCCGCAGTACAAGGAACTTAGTCCCACCCCACTAGCAATAAAAAGAATTCCTGGAACAGGCCATGGAGGACAACAGGGTTATGAGAGGTCAAGGCTCCCACATTTTCTAGACAATCGACTCAGAGATGGCGTGAGGCTGCCAGCCTTACGCGCCGTACACCCTTTACTCCCAGGAAAATTCCTGGTACTCATTTCTGTTAGAGGCTGAGTCAAGCCCAGGTCCATAGTGCGACTGGGAGGATTAGGTCAGTTGAAAAATCCAATGATCTCATCGGGAATTGAAGCCGCGACATCCCGGCTTGTAGCATAGCACCTCAACTATGGAAAATTGCTGAAGTAGGACGAGTCTTAATAACGTAACAAATCGCTTCTTTCCCGCAGGGCGAGTGCCTGTTGAAGCGATTCTTTAATGCCCACTGTCTCTGGTGATACATTTTTTCTGTGCTTACAACTGCCTACTCATCTGTCTCTAATGCATGAAACAACTTCATGCTGCAACAGAAATATGGACACGCAATAAAGTAAATATTCACTTTTTTTATTTATTGAGGTGGGGTGAGACTGAGTCCACTTGGTACGTCGGCCACTAATTGGTATATTGTACCAGCCCCGGATGATAGATGATGATGAATGTTGAGCAGACGGAGGAATGAGAATTGGCAGGGGAAACCGAAATACTCTGAGAAAACCTGCCCCAATGTCACTTTGTTCACCACAATTCAGCATGACCTGACCTGGGCTCGAACCCGGGCTGCTGCGCTGGAAAGCTGGCGACTAACAGCCTGAGCTATGACATGACCCTTCACAAATATTACTAATATTTATATATAAACTTTAATCTCGTCCACCTTCCCGTTATCACTAACCGTCAGCGTAAAAATAAAAACGCACATTTGGCAGTTTTCGCTAAATGTTCGCCATGCCGAAATATTTTGCGCCGGCAGGATAAACAGTTATATGAGCCTTCTTTATGTTATATATACATATATATACAGGGCTTGTGAGAGGTGAGATGGGGCTCGGGCCAGTCAAAAATGTGGGACCCCATCCCATTTCAAATGCCACACAAATATATATTTAATAAATCGGATTTTATATTAAACAAATATCGGCGAGAGGCCAAAAATAATGAATCAACAAAACAGAAAAACAAAAACTCCCGTGGTTTTAGTCCGCAAGCCAACTATACCGACCCAGCGACCACCGCTTGTCGACGAAGTTAGTGCCAACTTTTGCGGATAGAGGGTGCCGCGTGGACAGCGCGGCCGTTAATCTCGGTTTTCTAGACTGGAGGCGCTATTTCCTTGGAATAGTTCCTCAATTATCCCCACGAGGCTGAGTGGACTCCGTTCCAGACTCACTATTTCTCAGAATATGTGGTAGCGCCGGGAATCGAACCGGGACCTCTGGATATGTAGCCAGGATCTCAGACCACTAGGCCACAGAGGTGACTGAGTCAACATCTCAGTTGATCTGAATCCCTACATGCTTTCTTATTTGCGTATTATAATTTTCAAATTACATTGGCGTATACTTTGGGAGGGGTGGCACTATGCCCGAGCTCTGAGCCAAAATGGCACTACCGCCTTCCTCTGTATGAGCCTATATATACACAAAACATACACATAATGAAACTGAAAGCGATTGGTAATGAAGTGACTTATGGAAGTTCTGTCTGTGAGCTCTAGTTGTTACTCCGCTTACCTTCCTGGTTTCATAAGAGCAGGACACGTTCAAGACCGGGCAGATGCCGATGCACGTGCATAATTCTGATGCATGCTGAAAACGAACTGGTCACATATGAGCCACGCGTCGACATACGAGTGCATCTCATAAGCACACTTATCTCTGCTCTTCTATGAATCGTTAAAGTAATTCAGGTTGCATACGCTCTGAGGCTGAGGCGTGACAAAGGGGCGATATGTTTGCAGGGAATATACCCAGGCGGGACGCCACGACGCTGGCTGGGGGTCCCGGATTCGATCTCAACATCCCCGAGAACTGCACGTTCGAGCCACCCCTTGAGTTCATCGATCAGGTGACTCTGAGCCCGCCAGAGGGCTACAAGGACGTGGTGCGCCACCATCATCACTCTCCCGGTGAGTACCAAGTGTCACGCAATGAGCATATCATTAGGAAAGAGCTGGTTGCATAATCACATGTAGATTAATGGAGAAAGTGAAGCTCTGAAGACAAACTGTGTCAGTACATGTGCACTGCCAGTTTCATTTGTTTTCGTGCGCTTACTTTTCAGCCATACTTGCTAAAGCGTGGTGGTAATATATTTGTACTACAGACAGATCGCAGGCAGAAACATATGCATGGGACTTTTTTTTACAGTCAACAGTGATTAATCAAAATTCATGAAATTAAAACTTGGAAACTAGGCCGTTATGTAGTCATACAATTCTGACCTCTGAGCATGAAGATTGTAAAAGATAAAACTGTCAGTGCCACATGTTCTTATTTTCTTTGCAAAGAAGTCCTTAGTGACATGACTGTTTCGGTTATAAAACGAAACATTCTGATGTAAAATTTATAAGCTTTATCCAATAAATGTGCTATTCCAAAATTTAGACACTATCCGACATGGGCATTCCTTCAAAGCTAGACTTCATCTAACAAATATATTGTTCGAGAAATATCCGTCATCAAATAAGTGTACTGTTCGAATATTTAATTCAACCAACAAGCGCATTCTTCCAAAATTATTTACAAGTGTAATTTTATAGAATTAGACTTCATCATCTGAGAGAATTTCTCCATAACCATATTCTGTTCCACAAGTGTGTTACTCGAAATGTATACTCGATTCAATAAGTGTATTGCTACGAAATGTTGACTTCTTCGAACATGTGTATTATTTCAGAATTTAAAATTTCTTACAACAGATATATTTCTTAACGTTTTTACACATCTGTGAAATAGAGACCTACGTATGAATTTGATTGTAAATAGCGTAAAGTTATTTCTTCCTTGATATGTGACGTTATGTCTTGTTTCATTTATGATTTCAAAGGTAAGAATAAAATGTTCTCAGACGTGTCATCATATTTTGTAAAGTAACCTGTCCAAAAGATTTACATAAATAATTTCGCAAATTGAAAAGTTACGGCAGATTTAAACTGCCATGAGAGTCGATGGAAACATGGCGTTGGACAGATTGTGGTTTTGTAAAAACCCAAGACATTCATCTTTTTAGGATTATGTACTGAGATTTAAGCCTCAGAAGCAAGGGTTCTTGTCCCACAACTTGCATCCCTCTCCAAACATTATACTTCAAAACTCTGTTTACCGTTCAGACATAACAGAGTCGGTAATGATGCTTGGTAAACGCCCAAGTCCCTTCATTTCATTTATAACTTTCATATTGAAACTTTTTTCCCCCCTCTCAGCTTTAAGCACTGGATTTCTTCAGTTCGTGTTCTCCCTAGGAACTCGAATATGGATACTGCAACGAGGGGAACTCGTAATGTCTATGGAAACCATTAGTAGAACGCATGGAAACTTGGCTACTGTAGCGCCTTCTATTGAAAGGCATGGCTACTGGGCCACCTGCCAGATTATTGCACAAACATGAGCATACAGCGTCCTGTTTGTTTGCATTTCGATACAACAGTTCATTCAAAATGAATTCACTCCTCTATAAGTCATTCATATATTATTTATGTAAATTCGAATTGTCAATTAACCGAACCAGCTCGACCAATTAACGCGTCTGCTAAACAAACATAATTGTTGGGGTTTTCAAAATAAGGTGTTCAAAATTGTTAATTTGTAATTATATTTATTAGTTATTTATTAATTAGTGTTGAATTTTTTGTTTTTATTATAATAATACAGTATATTATAACAGTGTTACAACAGTGTTTTCTTAAGTGGATAACAATTTAATCCAATTATCCTAACCACTTTGTCACTAATTCATTCAAATAAGCGTCCTTCTACTGTACTTACTCATGGAGCTGAGCCCTTCTGGAGGAGCCGCCAATTCTGCAGCTACTCAAGAATTCCCCAGCATTTTATGGAACCCGAAGGTTCATTACAGTTGTCACAAGAGCCCCCCCTTGGTCCCTATCCTGAGCCAGATCAATCTAATCCATAACATCCCATCCTATCTCTCTAAGATCCATTTTAATATTGTCCACCCACCTACGCCTTGGTCTTCCCAGTAGTCTCTTTCCTTCTGGCTCTCCCACCAATATCCTATATGCATTCCTCGTCTCCCCCATTCGTACTACATGCCCTGCCCACCTCATCCTCCTATGACTTGATCATTCTAATTATATTTGGAGAAGAGTACAAGTTATGAAGCTCCTCATTGTGCAGTTTTCTCCAACCTCCTTTCACGTCATCTCTCTTCGGTCCAAATATTCTCCTCAGCACCCGTCCTTCTACTGTACCTGTTTAAAGTAAAAGGCGCCCGCACCGCAGCTCGGTGTAGATAAGTGGCCTGTTGAAATAAGTGACCAAAACGGATATTTGCAAGGAAAACTGTATCGGTACAGTAGCTCAGTTGTGTACCATGTTTTAAGTCGTGGTTTGAACACTTCCATCCGCTCCGTGAAGTATCGGCCGTTGGCTCAGGCGAAAGGCCTGATTGGTAGGAATGAGAATGCTCTCGTAGGAGTGATGCACACCCTGGCGGTAAAATACATGACACTCCAGGGGGTAACTTCCCCACCCTATTAAACTGTTAGGTACCATTGTGTGCACTAGTGGCGTAGGTGAAACTGCACTCAGGAAATGTAGGTTGTTCCAAAACGGAACGGATGAATTCGTCACGGGTTTCACCTAACTGTATCGCGAGGTGTGTCGCATCAATGTCCACTGTTTTGCTGTGAGGCTAGCACAGATATGCTGTACGAGCCACTGCCTCGAACAGTTGATTTATTTGTATATTTATTTTATATAGAAGCGCAACAGGAATTTGTCACGAATTCCACGTAACCGCATCGAAAGTCTGAGGCTATTTTATGTTTATCTATTCCTCTAAAAGACTGGGGGGGCACTGCAGGCAATAGAGGTCTAAACTGCAGAGACTTTTATCGTACCGTTTCTTTTTAATGCTAGCTGTACAGAAAGACTTTTCTAGAATTTGTCATATTTTATTGAATTTGAAGAGGGCGCAGGAAGGCTAATGAACTCTTTACAATTTTTTATAGTTGTGATTTTATGTACTCTTCTGCAAGCATAATTAGAATGATCAAGTCAAGGAGGATGAGGTGGGTAGGGCATGTTGCACGAATGGGGAGACAAGGAATGCATATAGGATACTGGTGGGTAAGTCAGAAGGAAAGAGACCACTGGGAAGACCAAGGCGTAGGTGGGTGGTCAATATTAAAATGGATCTTAGAGAGATAGGATGGGATGGTATGGATCGGATTGATCTGGCAGGATAGGGACGAGTGGAGAGCTCTTGTGAACTCGGTAATGAACCTTCGGGTTCCATAAAGTGCTGGGAAATTCTTGAGTAGCTGCAGAATTGGTTTCTCCTCAAGAAGGACTCAGCTCCATGAGTAAGTAAGTATTTTTTTTATTGCTAGTTGGGTGGGACTAAGTCCCTTGTACTGCAGCCACTTCTGGACTATTGTACCAGCACCAAATGATAGGTGAGGGTGATTGTGGAGCAGTTAGTGGAATGAAGATTGGCAGGGGAAACCGAAGTACTGGTATAAAACCTTCCCCAGCGCCACTTTGTCCAACACAAATCCCACTTGACCAGACCCGGGATCGAACCCGGGCCGCCGCGTTGGGAAGCCAGCGACTAACCGCTTTAGCTATGGCGCGGCCTCCAGTAAGTAAGTAAGTAAGTAAGTAAGTAAGTGATTTTATTGGCCGCTCCATAGCTCAAGCGGTTAATCGCTGGTTTCCCATCGCGGCGGCCTGGGTTCGAGCCCGGGTCTGGTTAAGTGGGATTTGTGGTGGACAAAGTGGCGCTGGGGCGGGTTTTCTCCGAGTACTTCGGTTTCCCCTGCCAATCTTCATTCCACCAAATTCTCCATCATCATAATCACCCGGGGCATGTACAATAGGCCAATCAGTGGCCGCCGTGCCGAGTGGACCCAGCTGGACTCCACCCCCAATAAGCGAATTAAAGAAAAAAAAATTAAGTGATTTTATCATCATCATCATAATCAATGACAATCAATGACAATTCTGTCAAATTGTATCCGGTTTACACTTCTCAGGATTTCGCAACAATGTTTCTGTTTACAGAGCAAGGTCGTCAGGCTTGCGTGCAACCTCAAAACTGGGGGACCACGTCCCTGTATTTATGTCCCACAGTGACAGGGTGGCTCAGTTTTACATCTAGTTGTCGCGTTCCCTATTCGTCGCCTTCTACGACTCGCAGGGCTACGGTGGAGGTATTGTAACTCGCCTCCACAAGGGGCATCTGTGATTTTATAGCAGATGCTAAAAAAACGTGTGTCGTGCATTATTCAGGCGCGTTTCCGAGTTACGCGTGGCAGTTGTTTATTCTGTGATGTCCATAATAACAATCCAGATGCCAATTTCAAAGTCCTGTATAAAGTAAAAAATTTTTTTATCATTTGGTGGGTTATTTTAAGGCATTGTGGGCATATGGACCAGTGGGCACAGAATTTTTGACACGATGCCTCTCTTTGTTTTTACAAAACCCTTGCATTCCCTTCGCATATTTTTGCTCAAGTAAACGTAATTGTTTGTGATCGGTCCACCCCTTTCCTGGAACCCACCACTCCCCCTCCAAGGGGGGCGCCACCACCAGTCCAGGAAATACTGATCTAGGTTATATACCGTCGAATGGTAGAATGACTGGTGGATTGGAATGGATTTGAAAGGAAGCGGTCGTGGAGTAAGGGGGGTATTAAGCACTATCTCAGCAATGTTAATTTTGTCATATTGAGATAGCTGCAAAAGTACAGTCATGAAATTTTGGGGATTTCATTCTCAATTGGCTTTTATCATTGTAATATTCTCCTAAACATATTTCTTTTATAATTTCTCTTCTAATAGAATAATTCTTCCAACGTTTTTGATAGGTAAATATAAAACAGTCATGATTCTATGTGTTAGACATGTAGAAGACATAAATAGCAGTAGAATTGTTTTTATAAATTGAAAATTCGTCTACAATATGTAGCTTCTGAGAAAGAAGTCTGTAAAAAGACAAGTCGTGGAGAAAATGGCTGACAACATAAAGTGCTACCTCAATATGAAGGAAAACAAATGAATGCAAAACAACGCCAGTTCACGCAGAAAATTTTCAGCCCGGTTGAGAAATTCCCTTGAGGCCCTGGAATTATAAAGTACCTAATTTTCGTTACCATACGATACAAAATGGGGCTTTCCGCCAGCTGTCACTTGACAGTTAATTATATAGACTCTTTCATGACGCTGTATAAGGTTATAGCACGACGCCGCGAAGATGTATGGGGGAGTGGAGGGATAGTTCCAACATGCTTAACGATAGGCCGTTCAGTAAAAATGATTTAATATAAATATCGGGGGAGGTCCAGATGTACATCGTATTGCGTGGAGCTGGTAGGCTCTTTCGAATTTACTCCGTTCTTACAGTAATGCAGCTATAAACACTGAGAGCCGGGATAGCTCAGTCAGTACAGCGAAGGGCTACAGGCTGGACGGCTGAGGAATCGCTGTTCGATTTGTGGCAGGGGTCAAAACATTTCTTATTCTCCACAGCGCCCAGACCAGCCCTGGGGTCCACACAGCCTCATATCCAGTGGATACCGTGGGGCTGTATTCCCTGAAGTAAAGCGGCCGAGGCGTGAAACTGGCCACTCACCTCCATCTAGTGTCAAGTTCAAGAAAATGTGGCTCTATACATCCACTCCCTCATACGCCTTCATGGTATAGTGCTTAATTAGTTAAGCACAGGGACAACTTTACCTTTTACCTTGGGAATACGAAGTGCGCTACAGGAAATCCTAAGATTTTGAGAATTTGATTACAGTCACTTAGGGAAAATTTGGAGGATAATATTAAAATGCATCTTTTAAATGTGTGAGGTGAATTTGATAAAGATGGCTGAGAAGAGGGTGTGATAGTCATTCTTTACACTAGCAGCGCCCTAGACGTTGAGATATCATACGGTCAGTTTCACCAGGACCCGTGAATTACAGTGACATTCAGAGGTGGGGTAGAAAGGGACAGTCTACTATATATCTATGGTTCTACATCACTTTGTTGGATATTGGCTGCTTTTTAAGTTTCTTAATACTAACACAGTCGGTAGGACTCCTTGGAAGGAGGATCAGCCCGTCGCAAAGCCGCTACCTACACACAGAACAACACAAGAACACGGAATAAACACATTCATCCATGCCTCGAGCGGAATTCGAACCCAGGATCCCAGTGTTCGAGCGAGAGAAGACAGTTCAGGCCTTAGGCCGCGCGGCCACTATGTAGACACGTGTATTATTCCAGTCGAGCTGGTTTAGAGTTTGGTTAATCTAATTTCCGTAACAGCGAACGACTTCAAGCGGAAAGGCAAATTACGAGGAAAGGAATAAAAATGAGAGTGTTTCGAGTCAATGACTGGAGTGACTCACCGACGGACCAGGTGTCTAGTGGTCTGACGTCACAGATATGGGTTAAGACATAGTGGGCGAGCTAGCATTGGTTCTCCCATGGCGCCTCATCGGCAGTGTTGTGTCTGTCACAAGCAAGAATTACCGAACTGTAATGATCGAGCTGTTAGCTGGAAAGAGATCGGCCTGTGATTATTATTTATAGCTCGGATCATTGGCTGTGATGATGTGTGAAGAAGGTCGTCGTTTCCTCGGTATTCTGTGTACACGTATAGGGAACTTCAGAACTGCTGAAATAGCGAGCGAGCATCATGTACTAGTGGAGTGTATTAAGTTCCCAGTTGCGTTCGTCAAACATTACTGCAAACAACACTGCAGAGTCTAGAAATAACCGTCGTAAGAAAAAACTAAAATTAAACTCCGTGACCTGTAGTCCGCAAGAGAACTACACCGACTGAGCGACTGCCGCTTGTCGGCGAAGTTAGTGACAACTTTAATGGATAGATGGTGTCGCGTGGTCAGCGCAACGAATCCCCAGGTCCATTAATTTCGGTTTTCTAGATCGGAGCTGCTATTTCCTTGAAATAGCTCCTCCGTTATCCTCACGAGGTTGAGAGGACCCCGTTCCAGACCCACTAATCCTCAGAAAATCTGGTAGCGCCGGGAATCTAACCCGGAACCTCTCGATCTGTAGCCAGGAACTCTGACCACTAGACCACAGAGGCAGTGTCATTTTCCTTGCATTTTATTAAATATTCTTTATCGTCATCACTGACAAAACAACCCTTTTTGAAAACAAATTTGGGAAATTCTGCCAGGTGTCATCCGGTTTTCACTTCTTTGGATTTCGCAACAATGATCTCTTTTTATACAGCGAGGTCGTCAGCCTTGCCTCCAACCCGTCAACCTGTAAGACCAGATCCCTGTGTTTATGTCCCCAGTGACCTGGTGGTCCAGTTATACCCCCAGGCACTGGGTTCCCTTTTCGTCGCCTTTTATGGCTCGCAGGGCAACGGTGGAGTTATAATTCAACACGCCAAAACTAGAAGATTTGTTAAATATTAATATAAAAAAAATATTTTAAGCGTAATAACGCGGGTCCTAATAAGATACGTTATTTCACGTAACACAAATTTTATAAAGAACAGGGAACAACCAGTTCCCACTAATGTCACATGCGGTCTGGTATGGACAGGGGACTGCCTTTCATTACTTTAAATCACGAGAGTTAATTTTCTGCTTAATTCCTCTATAAAAAAGAGAATAAGCTTAACAAATTTTTTCATAATGCATTCCACATAATCAGGTTTAATGGTGGGAGTAGTTTCCTGGAACCGTTTTAAGTTACCCTTTTTAATATTTATTTTAACCGCAATGTCGACGCGGTCCAAATGAAATTGCTCTCATTGCAGTAGCCGACGTGGTCTTCATAGCGTTTAACGTTTCTTTTCCGAGTTTATATTACAATGAGGGCACTTCAAGATGGATAGCGAACGCTGGAAAGAGCGCAAAGAACAGCAAGCGTAAAAAGATCGGAAACAACTATTACAGTAGGTGCAGTAACCGCCAAATTAAACATATCCAGGCGCAGAGAGAACTAAAGAGAAGAGGTTTTGAGAATAACTAATTTTTTTTTCACTATATATGAGTATCTGATACGACTCAGGCCTCGTAGAAAACGTCGCTTCTAACAGTTCGTTTATTGTTACTTGGGTATTCGTTGCCGCGGGAATATGTTTACAGAGCCGTTGCCAATCAACGGTCATCTTTTCCGGCTTTCAGGCTTTCTCCCTCCTTAGGGTTGTTCGTCTCGAGCAGGCATTCAAAATTTCTTCGGAGGTGGACACAGATACACAGACAGTAAACCTCATTAACCTCATTTTATTTTTTTCAAAATAAGTAAAGGAAGCTAAAAAGTTACAACTGCACATACATTATTATAAATTATCACATTAAGTGTACACAGAACCAAAATGTGGTATAATTACGTATAAAAAGGTGAAAATGGAATTTTATTGCTGGCGTAGAACTGCAGTGGAGAATCATAAAATAACCCAAAATTGCACGGCCTCGCACGATCCATCAGTATGTACTTAGTAAGTCAGTTAGTTAGTTATTGGAGAGGGTGGGTTTCCCCATGCACTTAGACCAGTATTGGTCTTTTGTGCTTCCCTCTATGATATTCTACCAATCTCTATACCCTACCGATATTGGTGCGTACCATCAGTCCCGACCGAGCCAGCGAGTTCGGCCTCTACTGGCTTGGCGATATCTATAATGCTTCCCCCATCTATCAGAGGCGTTAGGGACTACTGTTGGGCGGGAAATGACCTTGAATTTGGCTCAGTGACCTCCTTTGGAGATATGAGGTTCTTTTACGTGCCGTAAAGCTACGACACGGGACCCACAGCTTAAAGTCCCTCCCGGAGGACTTGTTCCCTGAATTTTTCCGCCCTTAAAAATTCCACGACCTCCGCCGGGTTTGAACCCGCGTACCACGAGTCATGAGGTGGGAACGTTACCTCTAGACTACGGAGGCCGCTCAGTATGTACTTAAGACCTCGGCGAGGCTCATGGCATATCACAGGGGAGCACAAGAAAGTACGGCAAATCTCTCTCGCTAGATCCACTGCCGTCTGCGGAACGAATCACCCTGCAATTCTCGAGATTCCTGTGCGTCCTGATCACGGTACTCACCTGTTGTAAACAATGGGAGTTGGTCACACCACGTGATTATGAGGAGGGGGAGTAGGTATTGTTAGCACTGATCGCTCCCCAACCAGAAGAAGTCCAAACTGGTGTACAAATGTTCAGTTTCCTGTTGTCCGCCCGATTTCCGACTAGTAAGTGCGGCTTTCGATTTCAGTTCTGTGTAACTGAGTAAGAAAAGTCACTGAAAGATCTGTGTACCTACCGCTCGTTATGAAACTTCCATGCCTGTGTCCGATCTCCAAGACCGTGGATTTGAATCCAGCTCAAGGTATAAAACAAGTATTTCTGTGTTGTTTTTTCCTTGTAGAAATATTGCGATAACCCATCTATAGAGATCTGCGTCTTGCGTAAATTCTTCATTTTTGGAGTTAATTATGTCTGGTAATAGCAGAAACTTTCTTAATCCGTGTAAAAGGTAGTAGTAGTAGTAGTAGCAGTAGTAGTAGTAGTCTACTTTAAGTTTCACAGATCAGAAGTGGATTTGTTGCTTGAATAGTACATATTGTGTTGCATTAAATGCAGAAAGTATTCTACACACTAAAAGCTATCCCTGTTAAGAGGCCATGAAGGCCCATAGAGTTGTGGACGCCGAGGCTCCCATATTTTCTCTAGACAACCGGCTCACAGATGGCAGTAAGGTTGTCACCCCCAGGATGATTAGTGGTACTCATTTCTGTTAGAGGCTGAGTCGACCCCAGGGAAAGAGTGAGGCTGGAAGTATTAGGTCAGAAATAGGTGAAGAAATTCACCTCATCGAACTCGAACCCGTGACCTTCCGGCTTGTAGCATAGTGCCTCAACAAACTACGCTACCGCGATCCCCCATATTCTAGAGTCTCTGTGATTCCCAATTTACGGTATCATGTGCACTGCAAATAATAATTCACAATTAGACATGTAACGTGGTACAATCCTTTTGATTTAATTATGCGAAAATATGTAGAAGAATACAAATGCCATAAAGTGGATCGAATAAAACACTTTCGTGTTTTCGGGTACGAATCTCATCAAGGTCCACAACTTTTGTGTGAAGTATGTTTGGCTGCCGTGTATAAACACAAAGGAAATATCATGCATTTACTGTTAACTGAGCTTGTAACAATACTACGAGTATTAACGTGAGGTTCTAAGAATATCTAATCTCTTACTTTCGCTTCAGTATATATTTATTATTTTATACGACAAGGACCGCATAGAAAACACCGCGTCCAACATTTTCTGTGGTGTTGCATGTGTATTCGTTGCCGTGGGAACGTGTTTACCGAGCCGTTGCCTAAAACCCACAGGGGGATACACAGACAGAAATGTGACCTCATGAGCATCCTTTTATTTTTTAAAAATAAGGAAAGTAGGCTAAAATCATGCAATAAACCTATAAATTTTTTTTATTAATTTAGCTCTATACATAATGCATTTGTTATCTTGCAATAAATAAATATTAAGACGATTGAGATGTGCAGAATTGTAAAGAAGGCATTTCAGATCTGTTTCAGGCCTGTTTAGAATTAGAGTAATTTTATATTTACATAGTCCGTAGACCTGCCAAATTTACTTTGATGGCAAATGCCTTTTTTGATCAAAGTGATTAAAGGAAATGAACAAACTGTAATTTTTACTTTCAAGAAACTTGATTTGCTTGTCTGAGACAAGAACATAGAATTCTATTTCCTGGGCTCATGCTGTGCGCTCTCATATTTCCACGCGTTTTTCACCAACACCAATTTTACCGTATGTCGTCATGGCAATTCCCCGACAAATGAGGAGCGTATCTTAAAGTCGCAGTCAGCGACGCTAGTCCCGCTTACGGCACGTATCTGGATCGGCGCACAGTGGCAGCGTTCCCGCGCCAGACGCGCATGTAAATCCCCGGATATGTAGGTCAGGTGACTCGCGCCATTCTTCCTGATTAAATGTCTCTCATTCTCTTTCTTCCACTTCTCTTCAGTCATCCGCCTTTCCTTATACTCCTGATTGGTCCTTCACCTTTTTAAAGTTGTTTTTATTTTCGTTCTCTTCTTTAAGCACGTTTCCTTTATTTAATTTCCTTATTTATTTCTTGTATTTAAATTACGTTCTTTCCTTATAGTTATTCAGTTTATTACTTGTAATTATTTATTTCCAAGCAGATCACAGTGGCCGCGCGATCTAAGGCATGAACTGTCTTCCCCAGCTCGAACACTGGAATTCTGGGTTTGAATCCCACTCAAGACATGGATGTCTGTGTGCGTTTATTCTGTGCGTAGGTATCGGCCTTGTGACGGGCTGATCCCCCAACCAAGGAGTCCTACCGACGGTGTATGAGATCAAGAAACTGAAAAAGCGACAGAGATTCAAAAGATTATAGAGCCAGAGTGAGAGAGAGAATTATTTATTTCTTACTTTTTTATTTCATTCGATTTCATTTATTCGTTAATTTGTTCTGTTCCTATTCTTGGCCTCTATTACTTTCGTTTTCTCTTCTTTGTTTCCTTCTTTAATTAATTTGTTTTAACCTTCCTGTTTGCACGCTTGTTTTCTCTGAATGCTCACACGCACGCACACACATGCGCACATACGGCATAATATTCTGTCGTAATATTGGAATGCGTCGATACCTAATGATCTTGTACTCTTTTAAGAAAGAAAGTAGCATTGAATTATGAATATGGAAATATGTGAAGTGGCTACACGCGCTTTTGTGTTTAATGTCTGTGTTTGAGAACCAGGTCGGAGATTTCAATGCTCGAGGCAATCGACGTTCTTACATCATGAGTTATACAACGTGCTGTCGTATATATCCGGATGCTTTTCCTCAGTATCTACATATAGCATTAAGGCAGAAATTTTGAAACTTTCTACCAAATACAATTCTCGGACCTTCGAACTCATCAGAATGTTTCAAATATGGAGGACTCAGTACATTCAATTGAAGGTTATAATGCTGTAACGTTTTTAACTATGTACACTGTATCGTGTTGGCATAAAGTACTTGTTCACTCATGGAACTGAGCCCTTCTTGAGAAGTCGCCAATTGTGCAGCTACTCGAGAACTTCCCAGCATTTCATGGAACCCGAAGGTTCATTCCCGTGTTCACATAAGCCCTCCACTGGTCCCTATCCTGAGTCAGATGAATCCAGTCCATGCCCCCCCAATCTTGTTTCTCTAAGATCCACCTTAATATTATCCTCTCACCTACGCACAGGTAATCGCAGCGGTCCGTTCCCTTCTGAATTTCCCATCAAAACCCTATATGCATTCCTCTTCTCCCTATGAATGCTACATGCCCTGCCCATATCCTCCTTCTCGATTTGATCATTCTAATTACAGTTGGTGAACAGTAGAGAAATGAAGAAGACGTTTTGTAAAAAAAAAACCAACTTCCCATAAAGATGAAGTCTTTAGGCGTACTGCATGGATTATGGAGATAGAAGGACACTGGAAATAATCAAATTGGGGGCAATTTTCTGAAACGAAAAGCTGCGGCTCGCCTTTACTCCCTGCACGATTAAGGTTATGAACAAATGTATTCTACCGAAATACATGCACCCCTCAAAGCAAGACTGCTCCTTGTCACAGGAGGATTGTAGTTGTCTGTGGGGGTTTATTAGACCTCAAGTTAAAATCACATTTCGCTTGGACAACTTAATGCAATTTTCCTTACTCACAGATGTGCTTCAGACGTATCCATTGTTCTGTTAAATTTCCTACCAAGTGGTAACTAATGTTACCGCATATTCGAATGGTGTGCGTGCCGTTTTTCATAATCAACTGAGGCGATATTACAACTCATAGTCTGCCTGTTCTGATAGCAAAGATTCAGTCCAGTTTCCTGGAAGAAATACGATCCATAAGGACAATGCACGTGAACATTTTGCTCCTAATTAGGTCTACTTCTTAGAGAAATAGATAATTTCCTTTAAAGTTTATGAAGATTATATGCATGAAAGTCAAGCCCACCTCATTTACTTTACGATTTCAAAATACTAATGTAGGAGTAAGACGTAACCTTATGAATACAAAGTACTGCAAACTTTGGAGGTCATTAATAAATTTAATTTCGTCCTAAGCATATCATGCCAGATGACAACAGCTTTACTAAGTACAGCAGTTCGCCCAGATATACCAGAGAATCTGCGCACATGACCAATACGAATTCTTCTGTACTCTGATCTTCAACCTGATATGACAGATTTGCTTCTTATATAAAGAAACTGAAACGCGTAATTTAATCTGCCCCTTCCATAGGAACCTAATATCGCCGAATGCCTTAGAATTCAAATACTTCACTTACGGGGCAACTTACGTCCTCCCCGGGTGTCTTAGTTTTGATGAAGTTGTATAGTTCATAAAAGCAGCAAGACATATGAGCATGCTAACACTGAAAAAACTTAAAAATTGAGTCTTCTGCAGTTCAGAGGACGTGAGTTCCTGAAAAGAGGCAGTGAAAGTAGGCTCTTAGATTTGGTGAGCAGCCACGTGTTATCGGCGAAATTAACTTTATGACTTATGTCCAGCTGAACAGATCAGCGCAACGGCAAAGCTTCTGAATCACTCTGAAGAGGTGCTCGGTTTGAATCTCGGCTGCGACACTGGCTATCCTGATTGAGGTTTTACTTGGTCTCCCTCAGTCTTTCCATACAAATACCGGGACAGTGCTTCAGTCAGAGAACAACTGATTCCTTTCAAATCCTTTAAGGTTCATCGTCCTACCATAGTTTGCTGGCAGCGCCATAAAAGATCCACTGAAAATAAATTTCGTCTGAAAGAATGAATGATTGATTCTTTTCACCGCTTGTTATGGAAAAATCTTGAATACATTAAACCGCTGTAAGAGAAAAAATGAAATTCAAAATTGTTCAGGTCCCTTGGGATTTCATATTTCACTACATTTATGGCTTGTCACGGTAGCCGAGCGATCTAAGGCATGTACTTGTCTTCGCTCGCTCGGAAGCCGGGATCGTGGGTGCGAATCCCATACAAGGTATGGATGTTTGGTATGCATTTATTCAGTGTTTGTGTTGTCCTGTGTTTAGGTGGAGACCTTGCGACGAGCTGATCACTCGTTCAAGGAGTCCTACCGTCTGTGAAATGATAAAAAATAAAAAAACCGCGACAACATAAAGGTATAAGAGGAACGGATTAAATAGGTAAACGGTATTTATGTACATTTCAACAAACAATTTTTAAAGCCATTATTCCACCTTTTAAGTTACTCCTCTTTGGCGTTTAATATTTCATTGTTTATGACTGAGATTCGTTGGCAGGCTCTCAATGCCTGCTCGCTTCTGAGCATGCTTGGATTTATTCTGAACAAGTGGCTCCGGGAGTCAATCCCGGGATAGCGTACTCTAATAACCGTGTAAGATATCCGGAACGAACGTCACGACGCTTCCGGTAGGTGACGTCGCGGTGATAAAGTGAAGGCAGGAACAGCACTGCGTGCTACATCTGTTTCCAGTCGACGTCTTCATCTCCCTGAGACTCAGCTTTGAGAGTTACTCCCACTGCGCGATACATCGTCCGGAGTGGAGCTTCTGCTTATACCGTCGCTCCTGCCGCTCTCTGTTCTCTGACATTATTCAGCAACTTTCATTGTACAGTTCTAATGATTACTTTCAATGGCTTCTTGTTTTCTACGAAATACAGCAAGGCAAATAATCAATGGGATACGAGAGCAGGTCTACTGTTTGTATGGCTCACGGCGTAACAAAAGTCAATGTGGTGAAGGAAACCGAAATTATCCTGTGGTAATCTTGTCCCTGGCCGGTCACGGTAGCCGAGCGGTCTAAGGCATGTACTGTCTTCGCTCGCTTGGAAACCGGGATCGTGGGTTCGAATCCCACTCAGAGCATGGATGTTTAGTTTGTGTGTGTGCCTTTTTCTGTGTTTGTATACAGGTAGAAGCCTTGCGACGAGCTGATCACCCGCCCAAGGAGTCCTATCGAATGTGTAAGATCTAGAAAAACCGAAGTGAACGGAGAAGTTCATGGAGGTAGGCCTAGACCCACTGGGGCTGTAGTGCCAAGGGGAAAAATAGATAAAGCCCCTGTGCTTAAGTAATTAAGCACTATGCTATGAAGACGTATGGGTGAGTGGAGGTATAGCTCAACCATTCTTGAACTGGGAATTAGATGGAGGTGAGTGGTCAGATTAACGCCCCGGACGCATTAACTTGGGGGGGGGGAAAGCCAACTGTACCCGTTGGATAGGAGGCCGAGTGGGCCACAGTGTCGGTGCGGATGCTGTGGAAAAATCTTTCCCCATTTCCAATTAAAATATTTCATCTTGGGAATCATATATATCAATGTTTTAGTATTACTCTCCACATAAATATTGAATTAATCAATTATCAATTGACGTGTTAATAAAAGTGTCGAATAATTATACTAGGAATTTTAGGGCAGGATCCTCTGACTTCAACTAATTCGAAATAGTTGTATCAGGGATTCATCTGGTGGGACTGAACAGAATCACAGAACAACAGAAATCAGCTCCGAGATTCCATGAAAGAAAGAAAAGAATTCTAATCAGACTCTTTACCGCGGTTCTAACTCACTCTGTGCGCTTCGCATTCTGTCTTACAATTTTATTGAAACGAGATGGCAATTATGAACTACATGCACTTTCTCATTTTCCCGAGGCATTATTCATCACGGTCATGATGATATCCCAGTCGAAACAATATGACACATAGAGACGACACAACGTCACTAATAATCCACAAACAAGTTAAATATTGATTGTGAATTCCTGAAAGATAAGTTCCAAAGTGTGGAGTCTCGACCCAGAAAACCGAATTTAGGTGTGAAATCATAGCCAGCAGGGGTACACAGATTTTTTTTTATTTTCTTAATGGGGTGAGACTAAATTCACTTTGTACGTCAGTCACTAACTGGCCTATTGTACCAGCTCCGGATGATTGGTGATGAGTGTGGAGCAGTCGGTGAAATGAGAATTGGCAGGGGAAACCGAAGCACTCGGAGAAAACCTGCCCCAGCGCCACTTTTTCCACTACAAATCCCACATGACTTGACCTGGGATCAAATCCGGCCGCCGCGGTGGGAAGCCAGCGATTAACCTCCTGAGTTATGGCATGGCAACAATAGATGTTAGTGCACGTTGGAGGAGGGGCCTCGCATAAGAGTCGAACCCTGACCACTGTCCACGCATGTCAGGTCACGTAAGAGCTGACACTATTCTTGGAACTTTCCAAAGCGGAACAAAGTGAAGGAACTGGACGTCGCGGCTCACAGATCACAGACAATACTTGTTTCCGGTGCGTACATTTGAGGGGACAACCCAAGTGCATGTCAGCGTAATGGAGATGCTTTGATGATACGCTGGTCGGAAATAAGTGAAGGGGTCACGATTCCACCCAGAGAGACGAATTAGCATCCAGGATGTAGGGACGCCTCACTCACTGACGCTCAGGGTCAAGCGTCTCAAGGACTCTTGCGCAGACTTCTACACTGACGGCCGTCTTTGTAAATGTACACGGCTTTACTGTCCCATTTTTCTCCTGGCTCAAAAGACTTACGTAACTTACTCCATAGGCCATGTTAAGTGGGTCCCTCGTCAACAAGACGTGGCACGTCACCGGGTTGCGGGTGGAGAACACGGCCTCTAGATATGGAGCGTAGCTGCGAATATAATGACTAAGCTTTCGCGGATAGCCGACAAGGGGTAGACTTCCAGATGGGAATTACAAAATATTACACTGGGCCTCGGACGGATAACCTGTTGCCCCTTATTCTCTTTCTTATTATTGCATTTCCACGCCTCCAGTTCCGTTCTGGAGGCGCTGATATACGTGGGGGTCTTTATGATGGCAACGTACTCCCCGCCTCTCCCTCCCCCTCCCCCCCTCTATGCATCTGAATGATAACTTTCCTTGTGACTTGCTTCTATATGAACTAACAATTGTCACGCAACGTGCACACCCTCAGCTTGTATAATCTGCGACATACAATGGTCTACTGAACAACAATCATTTTCGTTTCCAAGGAAAGGTAATCAAGGTCAAGAGTATGTGAGTTAATACGTGCATGCACCGAGTTTTTACAGTGTGTATACGCGTTTGTTTACTTGCAAGAATCATCATCATCTTTGGAAAAACAACACTTTGTGAGGCACATTTTTCCTTAGATCATTTTGCCAGACTTGATCTCGTTTTCACTTCTTTGGATTACGCAACAATAATTTTCTTGCAGAACAAGTTCGTAAGCCTTGCGTACAGACCCCAACCTGGAGGACCCGGTCTCTGTATTTATGTCCCCCAGTGACAGGGTGGCACAGTTATGTCCCAAGGCACCAGGTGTCCTTTTCGTCGCCTTTCACTACTAGCAGGGCTACAGTGGAGGTATTCTATTCCGCCTCCACACAGAGAACATGTAAGAATCTAAACATGTATTCGCTACATGAAGGAACTGCTAAGCACAGAGAGAAACGGTTAACATACGTAAAGAGAATGAACATTGACAGACGTGTAAAACTTACGTTTCATCACAAATGAAAAGAATAATGCGTAGATAGAGACACAGGCATATAGGATAATTTGTAAGAGAGCTATGAGGTCGGAACAGGCTTCTAGCTCATCTTTAGACAGCAAAATATTATTATTGTTGTGTCTTTATTATGAACTGCTGTGTTTTGAATTCCGTCATAGAATTATCGATTGGGGTAGACCGGTTGCTAGGAGACGCGCAGCGCTACAGAGCGTTAATCCGGTCCTTCAAAACAACCATGGCAGTTGTGCATTCATAGTGCCTTCTCCGGAATGCCAGGAAAGTAGGGACACAAAGATTTCCTCCAGTGAGACTGGACTCGTATTTCGCACCTGAAATCGCGATTTTGAAATATGAAGTTAATGCACTGCATAATGCAAAGTTTCTGCCACTGCAATAACAACCGCTTATTATAGTAGTATTTAGCATAATGAGGAGCTTCATAACTTGTAGGCTACGCCAACTACAATTAGAATTATCAAATAAAAGAGAATCAGATGGACAGGGCATGTAATACACATGGGGGAGAAGGGGAATGCATATGTAATTTTGGTGGGAAATCCGAAAGGAAAGAGACAACTAGGACGACCGAAATATATAAGGGAGGATAATATTAAAATTTAACTCTGGAAACTACAGGGAGGCGTATGAACTGGATTGATCTGAAGAATGATGTCTTCTGGGATGTGGCACCTTGTATATATTGTTTGAACCGACGTTTCTGAGGAACGTATCGCTTTCTACCCTGAAGATGGAGACGATAAGTTCCTCCGAAACGTCGGTTGACACAAAATCTACACGATGAATCCCTGAAAACGACATTCTTTATAGTCATCGCCGTGAAAACCTCAAATCATACATGGATTGATCTGGCTTAGGATGGGGACCAGTGGAGGGTTCTTGTGAACCTTCGGGTTCCATGAAATGTTGGGGAAGTTTTGAGTAGCTGAGCGACTGGTGGCTTCTCAAGATGATCTCAGCTCCATGGAGTTAGTTAAATTACAGTACTTAATCTGTTAGGCGGGGCTGTTAGTGGTACATATTTCTCAAGGTTATCATCTATCTGAAATCACAAGATCCGTTGCACACCACAAATGTAGTGGCGGTTACTGGAGATTCATTTGAACGAGAACCAAAACAAAGCGGCTCGCAAACCATTAGAACTTGCACCACGTTCTCTAAGCACGGAGAAAAATAGGCGCCTACCCGTTCATGTATTTCCCCTTAAAATCGTCCAAATTGGACAGTAAGGACCTATACTCGAGTCACAGCGGTAGTGTTACCTAACTGACAACGCAAATTACAGTGCAGTGAGTAGAAGCATATCGGCAGGTTGCCTAGCGGCGGGTATCAGGAGAAGATGCTGCGCTCCGTGACGTAGTTACGCAAATGTCACGTCCGTCGGCTCTCAACGCTGGCCGTCTCCGCACGCTGCCTGGGTGCAATGAATGAAGCTGCGTAACACTTACAGAACGGGCGAGGTGTACTCAGGCCAGAAGGGGATGACTGGGCATTTGAGGCTTCCCCCTGCCTGTCTACTGTCGTATTCATCTCCAGTCGCCTTTGACCTATGTCAACTACTCGTCGCTAGAGAAGGTTTTCAAGCAAGCTGTTAATACAAGCATACCTTGAACAAAAGGGATACGCGGTAGCGTGAGCTGAGAGAATATGATACAAGCCGGAAGGTCGCGGGTTCGCGACCCGATGAAGTGGATTTTTTTTTCCAATTTACCTAATCCTTCCAGCCGCGCTATGGCCTTGGGGTCGACTCAGCCTCTAACAGAAATGAGTACCAGGAACATTCCTGAGGGTAAAGGGCGGCCGGCGCGTAAAGCTGACAATTTTACCGCCATCTTTGAGCGGATTGTCTAGAGAAAATGTGGGAGCCTCGACGTCTCACAACCCTATGGGCCTTCACGGCCTGTTACAGGGATAGTTTTACATTTTACCTTGAAGAAAACTGCTAAACGGTTGGATGGGAATGTAGAAAAGTGCGCTGGGAAGCGTAACAGCGCGAGGGAGATGTGTCGGGGGGCCGATACAAAGAACTATTTTCTTTCTGTGACCGCAGCTCATGCGTCACATGGTCACGCGGCTGCCATGTTGTTCTGAGTGTACCAAATTATGCAGTATGACGTTGGGGGTGCGTACAGTGGCACAACATTCATATTAAGTTTGCCGAAAATTGATCAGCTGACTCAGAATTCTAAATGGACACATATACAGACAAAATAGTGATCCTATACGCGTGCCTTACTCCTTAAGGACGGAAAGCAGGCTAAACACTGAGAGTGTCAACATAGTTGAATCAGTCATAACTATGATTTCAAATTTCTCTGAACATCCATTAAAATTCCTGTAGAATCTAACACTCCCAAACACTAATCAAGAGGGGTATAGGGTTTAGGTATCATAGGCCACGTATGACGTCATTACCTGCTAAGACTATTTCGGCATTCATTCCAGACAATTAAGAGATGTATAAAGTATACAGAGTGTCCCATAATCCCCTAATATTATATATACTGTGCGTACAAATACTGCAAGTTTCTATGCCCTGCGCCCACACATCCGTCTATAATCTCCTTAGCTACATAAAATGTTTGCCTGTATTGAATTTCTGCAGGTGTCAGAGGTTACCCGGGCTATTCGTGGGTGTAATGAAACTCGTTTGGTCCAGGAGTCTCACTTACCCCCCCTCCCATTTAATTATGCTATGATCCTAGGGGATAAAATGTTTACAAGGCTATAAACTTGCTAACTTAGGCCCTAATGGTTGAGTAATGGTTAACCGACAGTCCATTTAGGACGAAGGAGATCTGATCTAATTACTCGAGCTTACAGATTCTGTCTTGTCTCCAAGCCACTCCATCAACCATAATCAAGTTTAAAGGATATGCTCAATATTAAGTCAATATTTTTATAAGCCTAGATTAACGGTTGGGTGGTGTAAAGCGTACACGCATCTTGTATCGCTGAAATATTGGTATCATGGTTTCGAATTCCGCTGCGGGTATAATGTTCTGAGTAGGCAGACGGCTGGAGGCATGAGGTAGCTTAGCTGAGGCTCTATGTTAGAAGCCGGCAGGTCGTGCGTTCGATTCCCATTGAGGTCGTTGTGTTTTTCACTTGGCCTAATCCTTCCAGCCGCACTATGACCCTGAGATCGATTCAGCCTCTAACAGAAATGAGTACCAGGAATCTTCCTGCGGGATAAAGGACGGCTGACGCGTAAAGCTGACAACTTTACCGCCATCTGTTAGCCGATTGTCCAGAAAATGTGGGAGCTCGACGTCTCACACATATATGGGCCTCCACGGCCTGTTACAGGGATAGCTTTACATTTTTACGTAGACGGGTTACGATTGAAGGGTGCGGCATGAACAACCCTTACCTAATGTTTAAAACAACAAATCATTAATAAAATTTGCGATCCAGGATAGACTACGAAAGAACACGCTCTAAAGAGAGTTACTGCGCTGTGTATCACGTACTTATGGCACTGTAAGGGTAGCAGGTAAAATTTAATCTTGCTCAGCCAGTATTCAGTAAGTTACTAAGCTATTAGCTCACCATTTCCCACATTTACCTTCTCGGTAATGCACCTAACACTCAACTTGTATTACGTATTAGGCGTTCTCTATACCTTGTGTAGAGGTCGTGTCTGTCTGCCTGTTAGTGTCTAAACGGTGAGACAGATTTTCAAGAGGGTACACTCTTCTGGGGTGTTACTGTCGCAGTCACCTCTGTGCAGCTCAAATCTAAGTCACAATTTTTATCCTATTTTACTTATTTTGGAAAAAAAAGAGGAGGAGCGCTATGAGATCACATTACTGCGTGTCCCCTTTAACGTTGCTAGGAAACGGCTCAGTGAACACGTTCCCACGGAAACGAACACAATCCAAAAATTGTTGGACGAGGACTTCTCTATGCGGTTCGTGTCGTGTTAAGTACTCAATATGTAGTGAAAGGGAAGTATGCATTCAAGTGATTAGACTGCCATTGTAGCGGAAGCTACTACAAATATGGCATAATCTGCTTTACTGAGCCTGGACTGACAGAGGCCCTGTAAATAGTTATATACATTTAATAACATGTTTAACACGTAAAATGTAAATATCCTTTACATTATGATAAATGACTTACTTTGCAGACAATGACTCTGACAAAAGACAGACCTGTTCTCTCGTCAGTGAGGACGCCCCACAAAAGCAAGACCGAAACCGTCAAACAGTAATAAATATCTGGTCATAAGCCCCACATTGGGCTCGACACCAAGACTGACTGACTGACTGACCGTCAGTCGCAATGTGACTTCAACTTCGACTTTGGGAAGTATGCATCCCGTGTGAAGGTAGGGTCAGATACCTCCACCGTAACCCTGAGATTCGTAGGAGGCGACGAAAACGGAAGTCTCGACTCTGAGACAGTAAAATATGGTGGGGAGTCCCACGGGACTCGGACCCGAGAATGACTGCGGTGGCGAGGGCCAGCAACAATTGTAAACGATAGACCCGTCCTCTCGTCAGAGAGAGCACCCCACGTCAACAGGCTTGCAACTCTCTGACAGTAATAGATCATCTGGTAGTAAGCCCCAGACGGGTGCTTTATTCCAAGACATACTGGCCAACTGACCGTCGGTCGTATCATGACTTTGACTTCTTGTAAAAAAAAAAATAAAACTAGGAGACTTTCACTAAACTTTTTGGCCAATTCTTTTCAATTGAACAATTCATCAAATTCCGACGACTCAAGATTTGAGAGATTTGAATAGTTTTAGTCAGCCACTATCATTTTTAGCCATGAAGCCTCTTACACGGAAGGCCACGAATGAGCTTTACCATGTAACCCGGACAGAGTGTATCGACCTACCCTACAAAAGTTGTCGGGGAGTTCGAGTTTCAGCCTCATTGACCCATGACAGAGCCCATTTTACCCACGGCCATTAGTGAACTTTATAAACAGGCCGGAAATAATAGTAAAAACAACATATAATCCCAATGGAGTTTTTGTGTATAACGTCATGGAGTACACGATTTACTGTCTGGTTTCGGTATGCCGCAGAAACTCTGTGGCCCATAATTTTGCTTATGCTTTCCTCTTTGTGGTTACAAATGCATATGGAGAGATTAGATCAGACGTTAGCAAATTCTTCAAAGAAAATTCACAATAACATATTTTTGCCTGCTGGAGTAACAAACACATTGGATCACATCAGAAATACATCCGGAAATTTCCACAAGTGTTTCTACGCCATTGTAAATAATTCGGCAACTCCTTGTGTTGGACAGTAACTTCATTATTTTAATAAAACAAAAGGGAGGATATAAATCAAGAAGTTTCTTACTGTGAGTTTCCCTGCACCTTCCATTAAGTTCAACTCTCTTTTCTCGAAGCATTTTCCTTAGCAACTACTTTGTCTGCAAGTGATTTCCATTCATTTTTTTCTTGCGTGCAAAATCGTGCAAGCAACGTTTGTGGGTATTGCTCGAAGTGTCTCAAATACAGAGTGTCCGAAAAATAATGGTAAGATTTCGAGAACCATCATTTACAAATAATGAAAAACATGTTAAAAATTAACATTTTATTTTAAAATTCATGTCAAATATTTTTGAACAGAACTGTGCATCTCTTCATCCTGATTGTGGTGCTCAAACAGAAACAGAGGTGTTGCTGTGACACAAACAAACGGCTTCTGTTGTTGATGTTGTGAATTGAACAAATAAACATTTTGTTTGTGTAACGGTAACACTTCTGTTTATATTTGCACATAATTATTAAGTACATTTAACGGGTTCTGAGTCAGGATTACTGGGCTTTGGGCTCGTCCGTCATCCGCTATTCTAAAGAACACTAAAGAACACAATGTTTCGGAAACTGGATCTGTTTCCATCCTCAGGTGGGAGACATCTACTCTGTTGGTTCCGTTAGAAAGAGCTAACCTCAGTCATATGTATTACAGTAAATCGGTTTCCACAAGCACAAAATAGGTCCGGCCTTTCTACGTATGCAGTCCTTTGTACTGGCTTTTAAAACTTCGTGCTGTAATTAAAGTATATTCAAGATGTAAATAATGACAATTTATAGTTTATTTAACAAGGAAGGAGGCTTTCTGCTGAATTTTCAACAGGAATAGCAAAAACAGTTACTAAGAAATTAGGCCGCGCCATAGCTCAAGCGGTTAGTCGCTGGCTTCCAACCGTGGCGGACCGGGTTCGATCCCGGATCTGGTCAAGTGAGATTTGTGGTGGACAAAGTGGCGCTGGGGTAGGTTTTCTCCGAGTACTTCGGTTTCCCCTGCCAATCTTCATTCCACCAATTGCTCCATAATCACCCTCACCTGTCATCTGGGGCTGGTACAATAGGCCAGAAGTGGCCGCAGTACAAGGGACTTAGTCCCACCCCACTAGTAATAAAAGAAATAACTAAGAAATTACGTAAGATAAACTGACCAAGAGACATAACTAGTTCTCTGAACGCTGAGCATGGACTGGGCATGTAGCTATGATTTTACAGGAGCTTGCAAGATTCTCTTAAAAAGAAAGCATTATGATGTCTAATTTCACGTCGAGCATTTTCTTTTCGTCGCCATGAAGGCATCTGGTATAGAGAGAGGAGTCTTATTTGGAAAAGTTCCTGACTTAATCAGGTACAAACGTTTTGTGGAAATGAAGAAAGCGACGTAACACTTTGTCATTGTAGCCGTCCCCAGCATTTGATTCAGCGTGCTCCAAATAGGAGCTGGCTTCTCGTTCATCGTTCACCCCCTTGGAACCCCAGACAACTCGAGCCGATTCTCTGGGTGAATAGCTTTACTATTATTCACAATCCGCTCTTCGTCGAGGGAACAGGGAGACTTATCCTGCCTCTCATTATACACGAGGAGGAAAAGGGCAAGGAGGGAGGTGCAATTAGCAGTTAATTTTGGGACGGATTGGGATTTGTGCGTAATGAAGGAACGAAGACGCCGGAAATTATTTAGCCCTATAGGGGTGACACGACAATAACAGTCAGTAAACACGGCAAATTTGTCCCTGTGCTTATTTAAGCATCACGACATGAAGACGTATGTGAGAACGGACGTATATCTCCACGTGTGCTTAGCGTCGGCACTAGACGGAGGCGAGTGGACAGCTAAACGCCCCGGCCGCTTCACCCTCCAGCGTATCAATTGGATAATATTTGGATGGGCTTTAGATTTGGTCTGGACGATGTAAAGAGGAGAGAAACTATTGCCTCTGCTGGGAATCAAACCCCGATTCTTCTGTCGTCCAGCCTGTAGTCCAGTTTCTATAGATACCAACTAAGATAACCCAGCCTGACACGACCTAAAGTAAAGAACAGATAGAGAAAAATCAGATTTTAATGAAATATATTTAAATTTTTTCAGCAAAAGACTAACACGCACTCCATTTACAGGACATGTAAAAAAGGTAACAGGCCGTGGCGGCCCACAGGGTTGTGAGATGTCGAGGCTCCCATATTTTCTAGACAATCGGCTCGCAAATGGCGGTGAAGTTTTCAGCCTTACGCGCCGGCCGCTCTTTACCCCCAGGAATATTCATAGTACTCATTTCTATTAGAGACTGAGTCGACCCAGGGCCATAGTGCGGCTGGAAGGATTAGGTTAGGCAATTGAAAAAATCCACCTCATCGGGATTCGATGCCGCAACCTTCCGGCTTGTAGCAAGGTGCCTCAAACAACTACGCAACCGCGTGCCCCCTTACAGGACATGTGCGTGTGCCATTAACAAGGGTAGCAAATACAAGCTTCACTAAGTTCAGACTCCGGTGCAGCATTACAACGCACTCTGAACTCCATCTCAGGCATGGAAGTACAACTTGGAACACAATTCATGCGTGAAACTTTAACTTTGCTGCAGATACTTGTCAAAACTTGAGCGACTTAACCTTGCCCGCGTACCCAAAACTTTATTGTAACAAATAAGCTTAACTCCTAACTTTAAGGCCAGTTTCAGAATGTATTTAAATGCCTAACACGTGAATAATGTAACTGCTCTATGCAACAGTTCACACCTGATATGTTGGGACCGTGTGTGAACAGTATTGTAGAGATACAT
>NW_019731283.1:700471-715791 GCF_002891405.2 Cryptotermes secundus | reverse complement strand
ATTATTATTATTATTATTATTATTATTATTATTATGTGTATTGTCCTTTCTCGCCACATAATGGAATAACCATTCGAAATGTACTTATTTTATTTTTCTCACTGTTAATGCTAACTTTAATTGTTCTTGGAATTATTATTAATTTATTGCCATTATATAGACTGTCTTATTTTGTATTTTTTTAGTTGTTTTGTGTATTTCTATGTACTCGTGCCAACTTTGTATTTGGCCTCCGTGCTGTTATGTTTGCACGCAAATAAACAAGAATTGAATTGAATTATTATTGTTAACTGCTTTCTGACTTTGCAGCCATGACCACATAAACAACTGATGCAAAAATCTATCAAAAGATAATTAAATTAAGAAAAAAACGCAATAGATCTACTATCTACCTAATTAACTAACTCAATGGAGTTGAGCTTCTCTTGAAAAGCCGCTAGTCGCTTAGCTACTAAAGGATTTCCCAATATTCCATGGTACCCGAAGACTCATTACCGTATTCACAAGAGCCAGCCACTGCTCCCTATTCTGGGTCAGAGGAGTTCAGTTCATACCGCCCCATCTGATCGCTGTTAAGATCCACTTTAATATTATTTTCCCACCTACGTCTATGTCTTTCTAGTAGTCTCTTCCCTTCTGGCTTTTCCACCAAAATCCTATATGCATTCCTCTTCTCCCCTATGTCTGCTACATGTCTTGTCCATCTCATCTTCCTTGAATTGATCATTCTAATTATGAAACAGATCTATACACAAACAAATACAGCAAATATATGTAGGGTACTTCATATGAAATCATACGTGAAATGAAGGCCGATATTAGAATGAAGAAGAGCAGGGCGGAGAGTCCGTTTCGACAGTCATGTGACAGTCTCATTTTATTCGACGCATTTTCGAAGTTTCGCAAGAGCAATGATGACGTAAATACGTGTGGGTCCCCCTTTGTTACCGAACCTCACATACAGCCTGCAAATTCCATGCAACTGCCAACACCGTCCCTCTCTGCGACTCAACCTTCAAAACGGTCCTCTTTATTGCACGAGAGACGACGAAAACAAAAGAACTTCAACTTTCATTATCTGAAGCCAGCCACTCAACTGTTTCGTGGCAACTTCATTAATCCAGCACAATTAGGTTTGTGGCTCGAGATAAAGTAGATAATTATTTAAACCTTCAACTGGTATCTATCAACTTCAACAATTTAACTTCACTGGAGAATGAAAAGGCCCCGAACCTTCTCAATTTCGAACTACGTTTTAACGAAAACGTGTCCTGTTTCAATCGCGCGATTATCGTCTCGATTTGTATCGATAAAGAGAGGCTTCTCATGCGTCACTTCGTGCGCGATAAGACAAACAGCGAACAACCAAGGCGTGTACACGCATTTCAAGTAATAATGAGTAATTTAAATTTTAAAATCAAGCTAAGCTATTCATTCAGCTGAAAGACGAGCGCGTAGCTAGCAAGGATCAGCTGTGCGGTTTGTGTAAGGATCAAATATGAAACGGATGTAATACATAGCTCATGGCTTATCAGTAAAGTCATAAAATTTGAAAAGCAGCCCTAAATTATAACTTAACAAACCAATCAAACAAGATACTGACGTAGAATCTACAAAGAGAAGTCGGTAAATGTAAAAAGGTAAAGTTGTCCTTGTGCTTAACTAATTAAACACTACACCATGAAGACGTATGGGGGAGTGGATGTATAGATCTACATTTTATTGACCTCGGCACTAGTTGGAGGTGAATGGTCAGTTTCACGCCCCGGCCGCTATACCCCCGGGAAAGAGCCCTCGGTCCCCATTGTATAGGAGGTTGGGTGAAAATGAAAGTGAAAAGTCTTGACCCTACCGGGGCTTGAACTCCGACCTCTCGGTCGTCCAAACCAAGCCAGTCGCTATACCGACTACGCTATGCCGGCTCTAAAGAAAAATCTGTAGCTGTTAAATTTGTAGGCGATTGTTTATTGTACAACAGAAGATTTATAACTGTCATCAGAAAAGAAGTCATTTATTCTGAGTCATATCGAGTCAGTTTATATAACAAGTTATATTTTTCTGACAAATTCCATGAAGTAGAGTTCTGCTTTAGACTCTCATAGTCGCTCATTTAGTCTAGACCTTCCCCGCTTTCGTGAAACCCGAAAGTTCATTACCGTATTCAAAAGAGCCCCCCCCCTTCCCACTTGATCACATCCTGAAGCTTTGTTAATCCAGTCGATATGCTCACACTATATTTATTTAAAATTCATTTTAAAATTGTGACATAATGGAATAGCTTAACAAAGATATGTCATCCGTTGCTGGGCAATGGCACAGTAAACACACTATTATATCATCAAACAAGTCAACCAAATGAGATTCGACAGTTGGAGCAATGAGTTAGCTGCAAGACAGTCGCCAGTCGGTAAAGACGTGAACAGCGAAGCTGAAAATCTAAATTATTGGGAGCCGTAACCTAGCAACGGATAGTGAAGACAATCTGAGATGAACTAATCTGTGCAGTAGTGAGAATTCGAGTGTGTAAATTAGTGAGTCCGTCCCAATTACTTGTAGTTACGATGTATAAGTGTTCAATAAATCCAATTACCAACCCAACCCCCTATCTAGTTAGCAATATCTGATATATTATCGTTCAAACCAGGCATTGGCCTCCTGACCGGTCTCTTTCCTTCCTTTTTTCCACACTTGTTTGGTTGTCATTTAAAGCAGGGACACGCGATACCAGTGTTTAATGCTAAACAATTTAATTGCATATGTAATTAAATTACCATTAAATATAATTCAGCTATTTAAACGTTGCATTAAAGTACCTGGTAACCGACAGTCAAATTACCTATATTTGCAAAATACGGACATTCATAAACTCAGAATAAATGTATATAAATTGCATAAGTAAGCTCTTCATTAATTTTTTTTTTTTGAAGCCAAAGGTTTATTATCGTGTTCACAAAGGACCGCTTTTGGATATTCTGATATCCAGCTAAAATCCAGTCCATCCCTCAATACCAAACAATTTTAATATTATATATATGATATTATCTCCCCATAAGACTAGATCTCCAATGTGAACTTCTACTCTCAATTATTCCTACCGAAATTCTGTATGCATTTCTCATTTCCTCCATGCAATCATAACGTCCCACCACCTCATCATCCTTCTTGTAATCATCTAGATAATAATATCTGGTGAAGAGTCAAAATTATGAAGTTCGTCACTCAAGATTCTTCCGTCACCTTGTTACTTCCTCTTTCAAAATATTCTCTTCAGAAGTCTGTTCTCAAACACTCTCATAAGTCTCCTTTTTTTTTTTCAAAATTAGGAAAGTAGGCTAAAATAAGGCAAGTACAGCGATCATGTATTTTTCTTCATATTTTGACACACAGGAAAGGTATGCAAAGTATTTTTCACTGTTTATTCTTACAGCTAAAAGGTTGAAAAGAAGTTATATGATCATGTCGTGAGTTAGGTGTATGACTGATATGCTGTCCTCTTTCAGTCACGTGTTTAGTGAGTAGACACAGGATTTAGATTGGTAATTGGATGTGCTGCACTCTTGCCATTCGTGACTACAAGTAATCATAGCGTTCTTCCTAATTCACGCACTCGAATTCTCACTACGGCATGCAATAAACCTTCTCAATTTGTCTTTACTAGCGGTTGCCTGGTAACGGATCCCAACAATGTTCTTTCTTCTCACGTCGTTACTGGCTGGCGACTGTCTCGCACCTAGCCCATCGCTCCAAATCTATCTTCACATTCTCGACTGACTGAAAGCTCCAACTGGTTCTTCTTTAGAGCTTCGGCATGGGCCCAATAGAAAACACCTTTTCCAATAGTTACTCTGTTGTTGCGTCGGATTTTCGTTGCCGCGAAAACTTCTTTATCGTGCCGTTGTCTAGCAAATGCCGTCTTTTCACAATCAACTATTGCGTCTTCCAGGTGACATGTCATAATATCATTGGGCTTGATTGTAAAATGAGAGGTGAACTCATTTTTTTAAACTGCCAGAGGGCAGAAACCCAGAATTCTATATCTTACGATGACGAGTCATAACCCCCTAGAGGGCCAGCCTTATCACATTCTCACGGGTGAGGCCCCTAACTGAAGAGTGACACGCCCGCGAACTACATCCGGTTTCGAAACGAAACAAAAGGAAATTGCGACAAGGATGACAAAAGAAGGTAGAAATTAAGTCGCACTCAGATAATATTCCATTGTGTCTTGCAATTTGGTTCAAGGACGCAGAACTGTAGCCCATTGTCTTGTCGCTATTTACTTCAAGGGTGGCTGCTTACTGGGAAATTTTCTTTGGCTGGTAATACAGCGAACTGCATATATAGTTGAGATTTAACGAATTCCATTACACTCCGTATGACGGAGTCGCCATATTATGGACACCGCAAAGTCATATTTTTATCTATTTTCCATAGACTGAAAAATAAAAGGAGGGTAATGGTATCACCTTGTTGTCTGTGTATTTGTGTGTGTCTGTGTATCCTTTTGTGTCTACCTATCTACGTATCCTCCCTTTCTTGAAGCTTATGACATCACCTTGCTGTCTGTCTGTGTATGCTTCTGTGTTTCTCCATCCGTCTGTGTATCCTCCTATTTTTGGGGGCTTTTAAGGCTTATGAGATCACATTTTCCGCCGTGTATTCTCTCTAATTTTTGTTAGGAGGCTTGTGAGAACACCTTGCTGTCTTGTATATATATCCCCTTAATTTTTCCCCTTTCTGTGCGGTCCGTTTCATATCAAAATAAAGAAGGTGATTAGTTCTTCCCAGAACTCGTTAATTTCGACCTTACTCCAACACAGATGCCAAACAGTGTAATAAGCAGTGACACCAAACCTGTGTTCTCTGAAATCCTGCAATATTTGTCGGGGTTCCGTTGAAAAATTATCTAATAGTAAATTTCATTAGGAATCCCAGCCTAGAGCTTAATATTAAGCTTTAAGATACAGTAACTTTCATGGCGTTGAATGCTTAGATTGTGGGTTTCTGGATTTTGACGCCGTAAAACCTTGTCGGTGGTTACCGGTTCTTCAAGGGAACATTCAATTCCGCTTTTTCCTTCTGAAACGTCAGCAACCACCCATAACACTACAGGTTGCCTAAACCCACAGGCCACAATCTAATTTCAGACTGATTCTCTTCTCCGATAAGAGTTAAGGTAGAGTGTTCGAGATCTGGCATCCATCCCATATCGATATATCGATGCGCTCTCAAGTTGACTGTCTTGGAACTGCAGGCCAGGACTGAAGATGGCCGTTCCCGCACTTCATCTTCCCCGTCAAAGTGATTAACTGTACGCATGAAAGCCTCCAGGCGTCTGTTTCTTGTGCGTATCACGCGCTATTGATCCAGTGCCACATCTAGGTGATATAGGGTGTCCCGTAACGCGCGGCCAGAATGCGAAACCCTAAACGTGGAATGACGAAGCTTTTCCAGCCTGTAGACTAATATCAAAAGGAGAAGGTTTAAAATAATCCAAGTGTCATATTAAACAGACAGTACGAGTAAATTAATACACGAAACAAAAAACAAAAATTATAAACAAACTCTGTGGCTTGAGTCCGCAAGCAAACTATACTTACCCAGACAAAAAATATTTCCTTGTGCCTAACTAATTAAGCACTATGCCATGAAGGCGTATGGCGAGTGGATGTATAGATTCACATTTTCTTGACCTCGGCGCTAGTTGGAGGTGAGTGGTCACCTTCACGCTCCGGTCGCTCTACCCCCGGGGAAAGAGCCCCCGGTTCCCATTGGAGGGAAGGCTGGGTGGGCCTCAGAGCCGGTTTTGACAACGTGGAGAAGAGAAAATATTTTACCCTACAGGAACTCGAACTCCGACCCCTCGGTAGTCCAGCCCGTAGCCAGTCGCTATACCGACTACGCTACCCCGCCTTCTGCGCACTCAGATATAGTCCCTTAAACTAAAGTTATGTTACTGAACGGCAGTAGGAGACATAAATCGTCAGCGTTTGTTGTATTTGTATTTGAAACAATTAAAATTTGATATTCACGCACTCATGGAGCTGAGCCCTTCTTGAGAAGCCATCAATTCTGTAGCTACTCAAGAATTTCCCAGCATTTTATGAACGCGAAGGTTCATTACCGTGTTCACAAGAGCCTTCCACTGGTCCATATCCTGAGCCACATCAATCCAATCCATACCATCCCATCCTATCGCTCTAAGATCCATTTTAATATTGTCCCTCAGCTACGCCTTGGTCTTCCTAGTGGTCTCTTTCCTTCTGGCTTTCCCACCAATATCCTATATGCATTCCTCTTCTCCCATATTCGTGCTACATGGAGTATACGGAATCTTACTTGACAAATAAGGCCGCGCCATAGCTCAAGCGGTTAGTCGCTGGCTTCCAACCGCGGCGACCCGGGTTCGATCCCGGATCTGGTCAAGTGGGATTTGTGGTAGACAAAGTGGCGCTGGGCCAGGTCTTCTCCGAGTACTTCGGTTTCCCCTGCCAATCTTCATTCCACCAACTGCTCCACAATCACCCTCACCTATCATCTGGGGCTGGTAGAATAGGCCAGAAGTGGTCGCAGTACAAGGGACTTAGTCCCACCCAATTACAATACAATAAAAAAATACATGACAAATATACATTCTTTCCTATTGAACATTACTAGTTCATGTTGATACTAATTTGTTTAAGCTTAATATATTTTAACATGTTTGGAGTAGGTACTTCCATGGTAACGCAATAACAGTGATCCGTTGCGTAGACAACGCCGAAACGACGAACGAATCTCCCCGGAGATGAACAACCGAAGACACGTTGCGTAACAGCGGACTCTCGAAATAGTAGTAGCGGAACCATGAGGAATGATGTCTGGTATCCGGTCCGCATAACGCCTATATAAGCAGAGCCAGAGGTGAGAACGAGACAGTCTTGGGATAGCCGCCGCCAGAGACAGCTGAGATCCAACCACGGCCAAGGAGAGTTGAGACGTTGCATGAGAGTATTGGGCCAGAAGTCAAGTGATGCTGCAAGCGATAATAATTGTAAGGTGTGTAAGTGTGAGTGTCCAATAAAGATTCGCTAAATCCGAGACCCACGTGAAGTTATTTGTCGCGTGACATACACAACACGTGACAATATTATACGATAGGCCTACGTAAACATAAGTTCTATTCCCCTGTATTACATTAAACACAGACCTTATCTGGAAATGTATGCAACTAAAATTATAGATCGTTACGGGGGCATACAGATTACATTTTTTGCTACTTTTTATTTTTAAATAATTGGCTGAGTTTTATCTGAATTTGATGAAAATCCGAGGTTACACCGAATGTATTGAACTAAATTTAAATTCACTCAACACATTTTAATATAGACTGCCCAATATTAAATTCCTTCCAGCTGCGCTGAATACTATCGGAGATGAAAGGAACAGACAGGGACACACTTCATGTGCTTCGTACAAGGAACGCATAGTAATCACCATCATATCATCAGGAGCTCTACTGCCTATAACACTAGAAGCTGCAAGAGTGAATTTCGTCAATTCGAGACATACAGGATCTCGGTTGAGACTGGTAGCATTTCAGCGGTTAGCCTGTATCCGCTCAGTTTAACTATGGCAAGATGTCTCATACATGTGAGGTGTTAAGGCTAGTTTTTGCCACTGTCTGAGCTGAAACAGCGTCCTCACAGAAGCCAGAGAAAATGATTCATTCCGCGGGCGTCTGTTTCTACTACCCTGACAGAGTACTTCTTCAGAGGCCAATAAAATCACTCATCTAATAAATATTCCCTCGTTTTTTTATCACGTTTACAGAAGTCCATCAATAAGGCCTAGCCTGAACTAGCCCTCCTCTATCCAGCAGGAATCTAGTACCAAACATCCACTCTGAACATGACTGCCCAAAGTGACACATGAAGTGGTGTGTTTGTCCAACAGCCGGTAACGTCTGTTGCCCACCAATGCAAATGGCAGATATTCTCATGCCGCGGACATGTACTAAGAGCCCTATACAACATAAGCTTACAACAGTTTAGGAGTTTGGTCTATTCGGGCCATAGGATGGAACTTGTAATATACCCTCCGTCATACCGGACTTTTCAATGCTGTCAACAACGAAATGTTTTGTGTTGCTAAACTGATTTCTCGTGTACAGTACACTACACCTGAAACTGTCCCTTACACGAAAGGAAGAACACAGATTGGGAGTGTCTTGAAACGAAACGCCGATATAAGGAACGAACAAAAGGAAGGCGGTGAAAATTACACAAAGATAAGATTCGTAATTCAATGCCTTCCCCGGTATTGATACAGTACAGGACTCTAATCTTGAGACTTGTGAGGAATGCAGGAAGTCGTATAGCAGCGTGGATGAGCAACTACTACCTGAGTCAAAACGGAATCGCTTTAGTTTGGTTCAGATAAGCCCCACACAAATACTCTATTGGCCAATACGTTCTGAACTGATGACATACACAGTAATTAGTTCTTTTTCAGGCCCTTCCCCCCTTGACGGTCCATTCCTCCCTCACGCCCCTTCTTCACCCTGAAGTGTCTATATTAATGGATGTGTAACATCAAAGGGGATGAGATGAGCGGGGAATGTAGCATGCATGGGGATATGAACAAATATTTACAATATTCTACATGGAAAACCTGAAGTAGTGAGGCCATTTCGGTGACGTAAATATAGATGGAAGTATGATACGACATGGATCTTACAGAAAGAGTTACGGTTATTATGAAATAAATCCAAGTACACTTAGCTGAGGGTAGCATCCGGCAGCGTTCTCTCTTGATCGCGGTAACGAGCTGTCGGCTTCCATAGGATGGGGATTTCTCTACTAGTAGCTGCGCCTTGCGGCAAGCAACAGACTTCTATAGCTCTGCTCGCTAAATTACATTCAACACAGCAATGGACTGTCCATCCTCCCCTATTGTGCTGCGTTTATCAGGCGACGCCAGGCGTCGTTTAACAGTGGCATACGTCACATCGACCAAACCGTCTCCTGCAGGCAAGACTGTCGTGTGTAGGTTAGATCATTTTTGTTAAAACGTTCAAAATAACATGTCAACCGCGTAAAATACATATTTACTTTTCGGTTTCCTGGAAATAAGAGACGAACCATTGTCCCGAGGCACGTGAAGTTGTGTACGGTAGGAGATTACGGACATTTCAACACATTTTACATGTAATATCTTGTTCGAAAATAAAATAGATGATGGTGGTTATTTTTGGCTTTTGTGTTTTCAGAATAAAAGGAAAAATACAAGATTTTGGCAGATCTCATGTTTCTCTATTCGCGTGGTATTGCCTAAGTAACGTCACATACCACACACCTATACTGCAGTCGATTTCATAAAGGCGATAAACAATGACTGACGTACTAAGGTTCAGCAGTCGTTACGCGAAAATCGAAATATCTTTGACGGGAACGGTACCATGTGATCCGATCTTGACCCACGCCATACCACCCCCAACATGGGAATTTTTTTTTCTTGATGTAGGGTGAGACTGAGTCCACTTGGTACCTCGGCCACTAGAAACCTTTGTAGATTTTCTTTGGGGAAATTTTCCGATTCTGTTTACACAAAAGAACGGTTCCGACAGAAACAGCTGGCCTGCCTGGCATCTTCCAGGCGTAATTCACACGTATCACTGGGAAATACAATAAACTGAAAAGTTATGATGTTGGTCTAAATGTATAAAGAAGATGCGTTACAGAACGAAAAGTAGCAGTTACAAGGGTGCGAGGTTGACAGCACTGTACACAGATTGTTAACCCGAACATGCGGAATACAAATCGCCATTTATTTTCTGGATAATTCCGAAATTGCATGTTCCAAATCTATAAACAGATATATATAGCTTAAGGACCATGAACGCCAGTACACTAGGAAGAGCTGTTCTCGACCAATAAGCAGAGGAAGAGACTGACCTTTTTGCATTTTCCGTAATTTGGGGGGGGGCAGAATACTTCGACAGAAGTACTGAGATTCTGAAAATATCTAAAGCTTCCTCAGGCAAGTCTTCTACATCACGTCGATATGATTGAAATAGATGCAACACTATGGAAATGTATAAATAACAAACAAACAAACAAGCAAACACACGTCTCGTTCACATAAAGGAAACCTCCCGAATATGGAGCAGGCATCGGCACCCCTGGATTTTTAGGGGGAATCACAACTGAAGCAAGAAGTTTCGGGAAGAACTAATCTCCAGCTTTACTTTCATGACAAGGACCGTATAGAAAACGACGCGTCCAACAATACTTATATTATTACCTGTATTCGTTGCCGCGGTAACGTTTTTACTGAGCGTTGACTAGGGACGATAGAGGGATACACGTACAGACACACAGACTGATGGGAGGGATTTATGAAATACGCCGCTGAGATGGGCTCAGGTGCCAAGTTTAATAAAAATTGGTTCAGGAACTGAAAAGCGATCTCATATGCCTACATTTATTATTTCAAAGCAATGAAAGTAGGCTAAAATAGAAGGAACTGTACCAAACGATCATCAACAGCTGTAGATGCCATCTACATTTCAATATAGGGACACACAACTTAAGGGATATCTCTATAGATATTCCTACAAGGATTCAATGTAAGTGTGTAAGCAAATTTTCTGGCTACTTTCGCCCTTGGAAGAAAATTTTAGCGACGCCTGTGACGTATGCAAATCCCTACACGCCACGATTTTAGCACGCGGTTCACTACAGGTCAAGTAACGCAAAGGGTGTAACGTCTATTTCTGTAGAAGGTGTTCAGCGTCAGGTCGGAGGATCTGTGTGATTGGCGAGCGAGGCAGGATGTGGGAAGTACCCGCTATGACATAGGTTTAATGTAGAACTATCTGAGCACCGTCTTGGAACGACTGAGGAAAAACACGGACATCTCAGGGCATCCGACAATCGAACCAGGACTTTCTGCATACTACAGAGTGGTAACCGTGAGATACGGTAAAGCATGTATAGTTTAGACGCAGTAGAGGAATATCGTTAGATTACTGTGGCTCGGATGAATCGAGATATCGATCATATAATAATTAAACCTGATACTGCCCACATATTTTATGGAAGCTTAGAATGTCGAAACTTGATCACACGCAGCGTATGAAGTAATCTCTCTCATGTTCACATAATCCGAACAGTTTCAGTCACGTGTATTTTCATCCTTTTTACTAGAGTATCCGTTAACAATACAATTATTGTATTGCTGTATTGTTGATGGTTACTCTAGTAAAAAAGATGATGCCTCAATACAAGGGGATGCTAAAATATAATAACATGTATTTTCATTTATGTATTACTTAACATGGGGCCACGTGGTAGCGTAGTTGGTTGAGGCACTATGATACAAGCCGGAAGGTTGCGGGGTTCCATTCCCGATGAGGCCATCGGATTTTTCAATTGACTTAATCCTTCCAACCACACTATGGNTACGGCCCTGGGTCGACTCAGCCTCTAACAGAAATGAGTACCAGGAATCTTCCTGGGGGGTAAATGGCGGCCGGCGCGTAAGACTGACAACCTTACCACCATCTGTGAGCCGATTGTCTATAAAATGTGGGAGCCTCGACATCTCACAACCCTATGGGCCTCCACGGCCTGTTACAGGGATAGCTTCAACTTTTTTTATTATTTAACAGTTTATTTCACGACGTGTAGCAGCTTAAGATTAGTTAGCGTCTATGGGATTGATAATAACAAATTACGTAGAATTTAAAGTCTTCACTGCAGAGGTTATGAAGAGTTCGATCTTCTGGCATATAACGCCATGCGGTCCATTGAAAATCATCCGATTTTTCAAATGAATATATCGCCTCCATCTTCATGGATAAATAGTTGCTACTTTCTTTATGTTGGTTTGATGCTTCGAAGATGATGTATGCTTCCGAAACGTCGATTGATTTTGAATGGAATACAAGGTGTTGTATCCCAGAAAACAGAACTCTTAAATTTAGAAAATGTAACATTTCGGAAAACCTGAAGGAAGAGATTGCTTAGACACAGTTTGCAGAATGATTAAAATGAAACTTAAATACGTGCGAGGATGATCAGAAGCATGTGGGGGGCTTTTGTTAGTATGGAAATGAATCTTCGTGTTCCAGTAAAGACTGCCAATAACTTGAGTAGGTGTGCGACTGTTAGCTTCTCAAGAAATGTCTCTACTGCATGGAGTTATTATATAGAAACTCGTGCAGCAAATGACAAAGGAGTTTCAGCAGCCTTGTTGCCCCTAAGTTCCACATTACTAGTCCGAACAGGCAGCGATACTAGTTAATTGTATAGCAGCCTGAATTTACTTTTTAATCAACATGTATGTGGCTGCAAACAAACGAATCCCATGCATCGAATGGACAATTAGTGCTAGAGGCATCCGGCATAATAAACGCTGATCTATGTTGGTTTTGAAAACGTAACCTCAAGGTTTGCACCTTTGGCAAGTCGGCAGGTCTCTTTTGATGCACAACAAAATTTCATACGGAGTTTTAGTCATGTTTATAATGTGTACAGTCTGTGTGGCGACTATTATTAATTAGTAAATACAGAAAAAAAACAAGCAGTGGAAGAACAAAATCATTTATTTGAAAATACGGAGGCCAGGTGCGTTAGAATTGCATGACGTCGGAATGAAATTTCATGGAAATCGGTCTTCCTTTTCAAAACTCGCTACTGGAGGGAACATTCATGTAGATATGACACCACATATCTCAGTTGTTATGAATCAGGAAAAATTAGCTTAACTCAGATCTGTGCTTATATGGGATATGAACGTTTGCAGCTAACCACACCAGTTTTCCAGACGCTGGATTCTCCGAAAGGATTTTCTCATCATCCGAAGTGAATACATATCTCAATGCCAGGACTTTAGATGCAGGTGTATATTTGTGCGTTACACATGCGGATCGGGTAAACTGCTACTGGGCCTCGCCAGCACAGTCATTCTTGGTTTCGAGTCCCGTTGGACTCGTGATCATATTTAACTGTCTCACGACTCTGGGAGCCGTGCAACTCCCTTCCTGAGCCTAAACACGGCGTATTTTTAGTTTCTTATATTTTGAAGAGGAAGACGCGGTGATAAGAGAAACCTATGAAAAGATGAGAAGGAAAGAACAATGGCTGATAGTAAAACATATTTTAAATACAAACGATACGCTTTGTTGACACAGTAGGCGTGAGCTTTTGAGCACAATACACTTGTCTCCGTGTCCGAGAGAGTGCGTAACATTGTATTGTGACTGTTCACAGACAGCGATAACACGTTATTGTGTTTAAGAATGACGTCATATACCATGAGCTGGCCCAGTGTAACCACATTCGGTGGTTCATTCATTCGGGTAACATCGCAGGGGCTACTTTTGCAGGTCAACAAGAGGAATAACATTCGTATATTCGTAAACATATGATGCAGGAAATTCTAAACACAAAATTCTGTAACCTCGACATTATCTGGAAGGTAAGTGGACGGTATCAGGCTCCGGCCGCTTTTATTCCCGTCGGACGAGACTCAGGTGCCTCCTGAATATGAAACTAGGGAAGCTGAGTAGTAATTCTGAATTTGTGGTGGATTTTCAACAGCTGTGACCGAAGCCTCACCCTGGCTATTCAAATTATGATGACACTTATTGCTCGAGCTCCACGGTTGATATGCGTGATATGTCTGTAACAGAATAGTTGTGAAGGAATGAGCCTTAAAATGGGAGTTCTGTCTTCTGGGATATCACGCCGTGTAGTCCACTGAAAGTCAGCTGACTTTTCAGGGATATATGTCTCCTCCATTTCTGGGGCCTGAAAATAAGCCAGGCAAGAAACCAGAGTGAGGCAGGTACCAAGCAGAATTGAATTCAAGCAGAATACACGGCATTATGCAGCAGATGTCTTCATAACCACCGTTGTGAGAACGTCAAATCCTACAGAGGTTTACAGCGTTTGTAGCCCATCTTGAATGTGTAAAAGCAAAGAAAACTATGAATTTACTATACTGTGACATGACGCCTGAAAGCCGGAAGAGTTCATTCGTAGGCAACGGCTCGGTAAACAGGTTCCCGCGGAAATGAACACGCACGCAACAATACAAGAACCCGTTTATAAGCAACGGACTGGTAAACACAACAATAGGGACATTGTTGAAAACGGTGTCTTGTGTTCGGTCCGTGCAAAGTGGTTATAAAGAAAAGTTCATTTGGGAGGAGTTAGTTCAGTTCCGTAGTTCCAAGTGAGCAGTGAGTCAAGAGTTGAGCTCTGCGAAGATAAGTGAAAAGCGATGGCAGTTGAAGCAGAATCGGGAGAGTTTTCGGATTTGGCAATTTGCAGAATAGTTGAGAAGAAATGGCAAGAAAGGGATTAGGCCGTGCAACGAAAACTTTGTGTGTGCTGTAGTGACAGTGAGACTGTTATAGATCCGTTGCCAGAATAGGACAATGGAGATTGAAGACACTATTGTGTGTGTAACAGTGAACTGTAAAGTTCAGCGATAGCTCTGTATCGCCTGTAGTTAAGTGTTGTGTGTCTAAGGTGTCAATAAATCCAATCATCCAATCCAAAACCAGTTAAAAGTCCCTAAATACGTGACAATATCAAGAAATATGGAAGAGGAGCAACTAATTTGATTTCTAAAGTTTAAATTTTTTTAAATCGCTTAGTGGGGGGGTGGAGTCCAACTGGGTCCACTCGGCACGGTGGCCACTGATTGGCCTATTTTAGCCTGCGCCGGGTGATTATGATGATGGAGAATTTGGTGGAATGAAAATTGGCAGGGGAAACCAAAGTACTCGGAGAAAACCCGCTCCAGCGCCACTTTGTCCACAAATCCCAATAGACCAGACAAGGGATCGAGCCAGGGTCGCCGCGGTGGGAAGCCAGCGACTAACCGCTTGAGCTATGGCGCGGCGATTTCTAAAGTCAGTTCATTATATTTGGAGCTTAGAAGACGATTTCCATGACACCGATGAAGGTATTCAACAACTTTATTGTTCCGTGGTTATGTGGGAGCTTTTATGCATGGAATATAAAGTCGGAACCTAACAAGACTGAAGTCTCATCTCATTGTTCAAGGAAGCACCGTTGGTGTAAAATGTCGTTAATGCTGAACAAAATATTATGTCGGAAATTCAGAGGTGCTTTTAATTCAACGAGTATATCCGTTAGTTTGCAGCTCCGTCATAACTGACTCGCTGTAAGCATGATACTTTCAGAGTAGATTTTATTTATATTTGGTGCTGCACTGAGTTTCTGCCTTCAAGAAACTAATAAGGAAGGGCTGCGCCATAGCTCAAGCGGTTAGTCGCTGGCTTCCCATAGTGGCGGCCCGGG
>NW_019731283.1:699310-700262 GCF_002891405.2 Cryptotermes secundus | reverse complement strand
CTGTTGGTCCCATTAGAAAGAGCTAGCCTCAATCACTGTTATCTTAAAAACCAGGACGATGGATAAAGTCCGAAAACCCAATATATCAGTGTGTTATACACCATCGTCAGAATCCTATAGTAACTACTTGGAATTTCGTGATTATGAAAATAGGTGTTTGAAACGCGTAAAGATATTATTAAGTATTTCGTTTAAGAATATGGAAAGTAACGTGCTCACGGTCCGAAATGTTTTGATGTATTTAACAGTAAATAATGAACATTTGTAACGTGGCATGCGGAACTTGTATGAGAGAAGTGTCATTACAAACAAAAATAAACTTCGTGTCCTGTAAGCCAAGTATACCGACCGAGCGACCGCCGCTTCTCGGCGAAGTTCATGCCAACTTTAGCGGATAGAGGGTGTCACGTGGTCAGCGCAATGAATCCCCGCGGCCGTTAATCTCGTTTTTTTTCTAGGCCGGAATAGCTATTTGTTTGAAACAGCTCCTCAGTTATCCTCACGAAGCTGAATGGACCCCGTTCCAGACCCACTACTTCTCAGAAAATCTGGTAGCGCCGGGAATCGAACCCGTGACCTCTCGATCTGTAGCCAGGAACTCTGTCCACTAGACCACAGAGACGGCTTTAATGCGGCTATAAGATGTGTTTGAAAAGCATGACGTATGTAATTATTAGATACACTTATCTTACAGTTAAGAACTAGGATTTACAGCATATAGCATGTCTGTTCAGAATCTTCGCTGATTGCTTAATTCTGGTATAAAAGCTGGAATTTATGGGAAGAACTAATAGACTTCTCCCTTTTCACTACTAGTTGAGTATTTGACACAACGCGGATCGCATAAAACACACCGCATCCAACATTTCTTCATTGCTGTGGGAAACTGTTTACCGAACCGTTGCCTAGTAATTTTAGGGGCGCACAAAGACACAGAGAGCAAGCTGAAGTC
>NW_019731283.1:692225-699109 GCF_002891405.2 Cryptotermes secundus | reverse complement strand
TTATCCTCACGAAGCTGAATGGACCCCGTTCCAGACCCACTACTTCTCAGAAAATCTGGTAGCGCCGGGAATCGAACCCGTGACCTCTCGATCTGTAGCCAGGAACTCTGTCCACTAGACCACAGAGATGGCCTTAATGCCGCTACAAGATTTGTTTGAAAAGCATGACGTATGCAATTATTATCTACACTTATCTTACAGTTAAGAACTAGGATTTACAGCATATAGCAGGTCTGTTTAGAATCTTGGCGCTGATTGCTTAATTCTGGTATAAAAGCTGGAATTTAAGGGAAGAACTAATAGACTTCTTCCTTTTCACTACTAGTTGAGTATTTGACACAACGCGGATCGCATAAAACACACCGCATCCAACATTTCTTCATTGCTGTGGGAAACTGTTTACCGAACCGTTGCCTAGTAATTTTAGGGGCGCACAAAGACACAGAGAGCAAGCTGAAGTCATAAACACCCTTTTATTTCTTCAAAACAAGGAAAGTATGCTAACAAACAATCCAAAATTTAGTATCTGAGCTCATATTGCATATCTGCATCCATTTAACGTTATGTGAAAACTGGTAACAGTGTATCAGTAATGGTTATTATTAAAAGTTTATTTTGGGGTCATATCCTGTGAAGTCACAACGCCTCGAAAAGTCTAATTCCGTTCCAAAAAGATTCACGGTAAAGGATCTCACACAAAATAGCAACATTTTTCACACTTACTGGACAACAAAAAATAACCGAGGGAACAAGAACTTCCACACACTTTCCCCTGGTTCAATAGACAAAGTCACTGAATGATGAGATGAACATCAAAAGCCGTACAAATCCGTAACAGAATTTTATGCTGCCATTGCAGTGGTAGGCAGCCATTGATGTACTGCTGGCAATTGCAAACGATTCTATAGTTGACTTGTTTCCCATAAATGAACAACAAATATGCAAATCCAAGTATGCATGCATGCCAGAGCAAGCATCGTTCTCGAACGCTGTGCTATGCATTCATCCTCTTTGTACCCAGAGATATTCTGAATAACTCTGAAAAGGAAAAAAAAAAGAAAACCTAAAATGAATTTCTGAACTGAATCTTCACGAATGCAGTGGCAGTTATAAAGCAATATTAGTCGACGAGTATTCAGTTTTGAACTTCACAATATTCAATTCTAAATGTAAGAATGGTACATGAATGTATTGCTGTTTTACTTCGCAGGGTAAGTTTCTATTAAGTAGAATCGAATTTATAGAATTCTTCTGGGATATGTAAAATAAAGAAAGGTTATTTTTTTTCCGTTCCGTCAGTCGTTCTCTTACACCAGAGGGCTGGAGGGACGGGAAGCTATTAGAAGGACAAAGAATTCAGTGGCGGCTCGTAGGTAAAATTAGTGGGGGTGCTGCTCCAGAAGCGCACAGTTCCATACAAAGATTTGGCTACTGACATTAAGCTTAAGGATTATATATTGTATTGTACAAGTATAAAGAAAAAGTTAAAAAAAAGGACTCATTATATAAATGTTATCGATGTTATCATGTGGAAATTGGGGGTGCTGCAGTTCCTCAGTGCCTATACACGGGCCGCCCCTGAAAGAATTGAAGTTTAATGTTCAATCTCTACAGCCATTATTCTAATTTTTGGTACAATCCATTTAAGAAGTTTGGATTGTATTTCATGCTAGTGGATTGGTTTAAAATACATTCACACGCCCCTGAAGAAAGGCAAAAGGCCAGTTTCCATAGTACTGAAGGCCATTTAGTCATAATCGAGAGGTAATTTTTGAGTGAATGAGAGAATTGAAAAATGGTTTCTTATTTTTGTTTCCGCGTCAGAGGAACTCTGAAATCCTGTTCTCTTCTTTTTTGTTTCGCTGTTTAATTCGGATGTGCGCCTTCCTAAAATTAATGTTGCTAAGCATCACATTTGTCATCAATGTCAGAAGCTCTCGTTCACTGGTTTCTTGTGTTTTCTGAATTCCCTCCGATGCTCTTAGCTGTAGACCTAAGTACTATTTGCGCTGGAAGAAAAGCCAGTCATAACAGAGCCATATCATTTGGTGGATTCTTTACGCGGCGATGTAAACAAAATCGATCATTCCTTTACTGGATTCGAATTCATGACCTGAATCTTAGCTCATCATAAGAACATACGCCAGCAGACTCCTTTTATACATGCTATGGCTACAGATCCAGAGTACCGGGTTCGATTCAGCTACCAGATTTCCTGGGAAGTAGTGGGTGTGGAACGGGGTCCATTCATCCTCGTGAGGATAATTGAGGAGCTATTTCAAGGAAATAGTGACTCCGGTCTAGAAAACCGAGGTAATGGCCGTGGGAAAGGGTTGCGCTGACCACGCCTCTATCCGCTAAAGTTGGCACTAACTTCACCGACAAGCGGCGATTGCTCGGTTGGTATAGTTCACGTGCGAATTAAAGCCACGGAGTTTTTTATGGTTAAATTAGCTGCGAGTTGTATACATTTCTGATGTACATTATATGGTTTCAAATATCTACAGTTAACATATTTAGGGAAAAATAATGTCGGTAAACTAAGTGACTCCATAGAGCTGACCCCTTCTTGAGAATTTGCCAGTCGCTTAGCTACTCAAGAGTTTCCCAGCATTTATTATGGTATTGACTGGCCCTTATCCTGATCCATAAAACCTCATCACATTTCTTTAAGCTCAATCTAAACATGATCCTCTCACTCACGTCTAGATATTCTTAGTGGTTTCTTCGCTTCTGTTTCCCACCAAAGTCCAATAAACATTCCTCTTCTTCCCATGCGTACTACAGGCCCTGACCATCTCATCCTCTTTGACTTTATCATTATCTGGCGAACAGTACAAGCTATTAAATTCCTCATGATACAGTTTTTTCCAACCTTCTCTTCGATTCAAATATTCTCCTCAGAATTCTGTTCTCAAACACAGGAAAAATTATAGTTTTGTGTACTTTAATTTTAACGTTTTCAGACAGCAGACGAGAAGATAGAAAATTCCCAAATGGTTGGTGGCAAGCATTGCCCGAATTTAATCTGCTATTGATTTCCACATGAATCAAATATTCATCTGCTACTGTCGTCCACAAATATCTGAACTTCGCCACATATTCAAAGGATCTATTAGCTCTCTTTATGTTATGGCGTTGGTAAACCACATTGCATAATAAATAGGGGCATTTCGTATACAGCGTTGAGGTCAATTCTGTATTTCACGATTGTTAAATCTGAAACAAGATCGTTTATTAGAAACGTGTAGACCTACATGTTGTGGAACATTCATCTCATTAGTGGGTCAGCTTTTTTCTGTAATATATTTTCACCTCATTATGAGAGAACTATCAATGGGCGATCTCCATTGCTTACATAGAAACGTATTCAGTCAGGGAGGGCCATAGTTGCATGTAAAGGTGTGCTAAAGAAATAAAAAAAAATAGTGAGCACAGATAACGCGAGTAAGGGGGGGGGGGTCCCACTGCGTAACTACCCATCCTGAAAACATTAGTGAATGTTGCAATGTGTCCTACAGAAACGAAGGGAAATGTATTAACCGTATTTTGTTTTGTGAAATGAAACTGTACAGCGTGTAATCTGCTTTTGCATTCTGCTGTTCTTAAAACTTAATTGTCTTATTCTGTAAACTATCAAATGTAGAAGCCTCAGACTTGAAGACAGAGGATGTGATAATGTGCTGCCTAACCAGAACTACTGCACGGCTCAGGGGACGGTAAAAATGAACACGGAGCAATCGTGGAATTGTTATATACTGGAATAATTGTTATACGGTTAGGTAAACATATGTTAAGATTTGGTTGAGGTTTAGGTTAGGTTAGTTTGTAAAATTAGGTTAGGCTAAGTGAGACGAATTCCGGTCACGGTAGTCGAGCGGTCTAAGGCATGCACTGTCTTCGCTCGCTCGGAAGTCGGGATCGTGGGTTCGAATCCCACTCAGGGCATGGATGTTTGTGTGCGTTTTTCTGTGTTTGTGTACAGGTAGAGGCCTTGCGACGAGCTGATCACCCGCCCAAGGAGTCCTACCGAATGTGTAAGATCTAGAAAAACCGAAGTGAACGGAGAAGTTCATGGAGTAGGCCTAGGCCCACTGGGGCTGTAGTGCCAAGGGAAAGAAAAGTGAGACCAATACGTTGATTCAATATATTTCCGTCATATACATGTTTATACGAGTATACATGTAAGAGGCCGTGGAGGCCCATAGGTGTGTGAGACGTCGAGGCTCCCACACTCTCTAGACAATCGGCTCAGATGGCGGCGAAGCTGTCAGCCCTTACGCGCCGTCCGCGCTTTACCCCAGGAAGATTCCTGGTACTCATTTCTGTTAGAGTCTGAGTCGACCCCAGGGCCATAGTGCTCTTGGAAGAATTAGGTAAATTGAAAAATCCATTGATCTCATCGGAATCGAACCCGCGACGTTTCGGCTTGTAGCATACTGCCTCAAACAAGTATGCTACCGCGTGCCTTCAACGTTTAATCCATTAAATGATCTCTTCTTCTGCTCCTTATTGCAAATGTTATTACGTAGGTAGAGCAGAGATGATGATTCACTGAACTGTAATGAAGTACATATCCCGAGATCACTTGATGGATATTCAGTTCCCCATGATATATTCAGGTATAAATTATGTTTATTTTATAGGAATATTTAATCTATCATTATGAAAACTATCCAGATCCAACATTAAACAGTGTAGCGGCAATTTTCACTTCAGAGCTTCGCTCCATCGCCCTGTTTTCGAAATTGAAGACAGGAAATTAAAATTTAGCGTTTGAGTAATTTCTAATGGCATGCCTTATAAACTGTGTTTAATTAAAATCGTATAGTTGGTTCAGAATAGTAAAGGAAGCATACACAGTCATGATCGTAACATTCCTCTCACTCTTTCGTTTGTATAATATAACGACAGGGTAAGTGCCCTACATTAAATTACAAACGCCATGAAACAAAATTCCAAGTATTGCATATTTCATTTTCGTCTGAAGACACGTTAACTGTATGAACACAGACTGCGGAAACCGACTCGCAAGAAGGCTGATTGAAAAGAGTTGTGACGTATTTTCATGGAAATAAGGTAGCAACTATTCCACACTGACGATTTGCACTGAATCTCTGGTCCCTGCATCCGAGCGACATCTGGCGGAGAAGTGATGAAGTTCGTCGCACAGCTATTAAATCGCGTTCGTAAATTACAGCAGTAAAGTAAAATTTCCGTTGGAGCACTGAAGACTTATGTACGTATCACCTGGAGACGAGTTCTACTGGAAACTGTGACAATTAACAGACTCTGTCTGAAAGAGCAAAATGGCTTTTCTGGTGCCTCAGAGATCCCTAACCGCTTCTCATTTACAGGAGTAGGTTTTCCGAGGACCGACAAACTACCTTACATTGTAAAAACAAATAACAGTTAAAACTTAATTACTGTTGGTAGGTCGAAACATTATTATTTGCAAAATAAAAAGAATACTTGTATGCTGATATTAAAATCTAAGAGACCTCATAATTGCACACATTTTATTTCACATATATAAAAATTATGTATAGAAGCATGAGGAATAATTTATATTTCTACGAAATTTCCGCAACGCCAGGTCGGTAAACAAGGGACTAAAAAGTAAACACAGTTGATTTAATTAGTGGAGTATTCGTGCAGAAGGGGTCTAATGTTTTACACAGTTCTGGCTAGCCGTTAGAAAGAAACAGCAAAACAGTATTTTTTTTTCTTCCGGAGACCACATTCTGAGAACAACAGTGGTCTAAACCACACAACTGAGAATATAGGTATCTTGGAGAATTAATTTCCGCACATTAAAATTCAGACTCTTGCATCGATTTCAAATACCGTGTTTTGTAAAAATAGTGAAAGTAGCCTAATCACAGACACACACATGTGATAATGTATACGCCTTTAGAAATCATAAACGTCAGCCCCTGTCTGACAAATCACTAGTCGAAAGCCATACGTTCGGTTAGGAAACTGAACACAGAAATGTGGGATTTACTTTCGTCATTCTGCACACTCTTACAGCGATCTGCAGACAAATGAATAAAAATGTCGATATCGCCGGATAGATGTCGTGGTGTGGACAGTTCAGCCGAACTGTATCAGTACTACAAGTGGGACGGAACTTCACGTCGTTGTATGCCAAAGGGGTTGAGCAGAACTTGGCCGCATTGGTACAAGAGCAGTGAAATCGCGAATAATTTATTCGTTTTAAACACAGAACCTCTCATTTTCATATTCGCTGCACATCCAACAAGCTGGAACGCATCCAGCAGAGGTTTGCAGCCCTCTGTTTTAATTGTTTATTTCCTCAAGTCCATTACAGTCATTCTCTTGCCCTGGAGGAGTTAAAATTGCATACTTTACGTACTGGGAGACATCGCCTTGATGCTCTCTTTCTTACTCAAGTTTACTTTGGTTTCAAATGCTGTCCTTCTGTTCTGGGAATTATTGGTCTTCGAGTTCCTGCTCGGTATATCAGAGATTTTGCATTGTTCAATGTGTGCTCCTCATGTAAAAATTGTCCTTCTGCTAGATGTGTAGCGGCTGCTAATGTTGTTTGCAGGGACGGTGACGTATTTGCAGCCAGGAACGTTCGCCTAAATCGATTTTTATAATACGGTATAATTGTTATTGTTATTATTATTATTATTATTTCAATGTATTTATAAATGACCTATGTGACTCCGTTAACTACTGTAAATTTCTAATTTTTGCCGATGATCTAAAAATTCTCCGCATTATTAACTCTCCTCATGATTGCCTCTTACTTCAATCTGACATTAATTCCGTAAGTGACTGGTGCACTGCTAACTCCATGAAACTTAATATTGCTAAAACGCGTGTTGTATCATACACCAGAAAAACAAATTTTC